>NW_020442278.1:0-1023 GCF_000699045.2 Agrilus planipennis
GGTGGGTGGTGGTTCGGGTGAGAAAGATGAGACGGACGAAATGAAGACAGAAGAGAGTGAAAGATTATCTGTGGAATATTACTGCCTCAGCATTTCCCTAAGTGATCCAAGGAAACCACAGAAAAACTTGGACCAAGGCAGACGGACAGACCCGGAATTGAACCGGCGTCCTCCCGAATGCTAAGCAATGGTCTAAACCTCTAGTCCATGCCGCTCGGTTACTTTCGAAATCTAATACTTACCTTAATGAGGGTATTTTAGCATCTTACAAGCATTTTGTTAGTCATCTGTGCACAAAAAAAATTGAACGAATATTTCTAAGAAATCATGGGCACAAATCTCGTAATGTATGGGGTTGCAGTGAAAATTTTTTTCTCGCCGCAAGTGTACAAGCTTAAGCTAAATTCTATGTTAAATTTGACCATTATCAAGTCCGTACATATTCACCATGAGCCACCATCGTACTTCGTTGTTTCCGTTAACAGTTGACTTTAATTAATCGTAAATTTATTATTGTATAATCAATTGATTTAACTGTGGGCAACTTAACTACGCCTACTTCATCCTAAACATTAGCCCCACCGGCTTGGCTTATTAATGTGATGAATAGCATTATAATTGTTAATTAAAGTTTTCCTTTCTTCTAGAACGTGATTTGTTTAGGTTGTGAAAAATAAGCAAGTTACATGAACAATACACTATAATTTAGGGATTATTAAACAAGAAAAGCAGTCCACCGAACAATGACTATTGTTTTCGCAGGTCCTTAAAGCCCATGTTACTTTCTTAAATATCATCGCTTCAATATATAATAGTCATTGTTCGATATTTAAGAAAAAAAATCTTTAAACAACATTTTGTACGCATACCGCCTGTACTGATGGTAGGTATATGGTAGGGATAATTGATGCGAAAACTTTGACCAAGAGGAAATGTTTAGAGAAATTGGAAACATTTTAGACTTTCCGAAAACTATTTTAAGATTGAGAGAATATTTTTTTAATAATTTTCTTTAATTTCTTC
>NW_020442279.1:0-987 GCF_000699045.2 Agrilus planipennis
CTCGTAGACAGCTCGATTTATTCGATTATGGTAACGTGCCTATCACGTTGAGGTTAGCTACGCCGGGATTCGTTTCAGCAAGTAGATATCCATATATTTAAGTGGACCTTGTTGGAGCATACGTAATCCTAAAGTCTTCATTTCATTTTCTGTAAAATTAAATACTTTACCGTTTTCACGTGTTATTAATTAAATCATCCACCTATCATCTGAACACATCGAGTCCAAAATATAACCATTGGTAACCTATTTCAATTATGATTGTAGGAAGAATGTATAAAAATAGAACAGTGTTTGCTATTTCATTTATTTTGCGTTTGTGACATTTCTACTGTAGATTTAATTTCTAAAAAGAAAACGCTTTTTTAATGATTGATAGGTTTACTTACTTTGAACGAATTAATGGCAATTTTTGCAACATGCGTTCCATTTCGTTATTGTGATTGGTTATAAATTACATTCACTTGAAGTAATTGCATCTTTTAATATTGACCATAAGTGCAATTTATATGGCGTATACGTTGTTTGACCCGAGCGTGTTTACTGAGTTTCGCTTGTTTGTTTGTTTTTGCCAGACTCCAATACCATTCCAAGAAATAAATTAATCGCTTTTTCCTCGGCGACAAAAATTATTAATGGGTTTGCGTGCTGCATGGCACTTGAAGTATTTTGATTAATTAATAATTTCGCGAACGAATTTACCGTGCAAATTTCTCTAAATTGTTTTCTTTACACAATAAAATTACTTATTTATAACATTCTAAATTAGTAGAAGGATTAATTAATATCAATTATCGAATATTTCCAATACTTTATAAGGCTCGTTTCACACGGAGCAAATGTCACGCGTATGATCGCATGCGTACAAATGGACTGGTTGCGTTCAGTGAAATCATTATTAGCATAACAACGAAAAGGAATAAACTCTTGCTGCGTTACTAATATTCACTTCACTTTCTTATTAAACTGCAAAAATATTTAAAGGAT
>NW_020442280.1:0-1010 GCF_000699045.2 Agrilus planipennis
TCGAAACTGCCAGACGCGGATCGCGATTTCGATCTTTTTGGATCTCATTAGCGCGTCGCAGGCAGCTCCGACAGAACACAGACCAACTTTTACCTGCTGAAGCATACGTAATCCTAAAATGTAGCACTGTACTACAGATGGCGTTTACAGCGCCATTTGTCGTATTTTCTAAAACGCGCTCTTAAGGCAGCAGGTAAAAGTTGGTCTACGTTCTGTCGGAGTTGTCTGCGACGCGCTGATGAGATCCAAAAAGAACTTTTAGTGTTTATAAACATTATATGTTCGTTTTAACGGTTTCAAATTAACTTTCTCTTTGAAAATCTGTCAACAAAGAATTAAAATTTGATTGGTTTAGTATTTACACGATTTTTTGAACGGGAATGTGATTCTTAGCACGTTGGTGAGAGGGGGTATTTAATTGAAAGTCCGCCAAAAATAAGTCATGATTTTGCCGGGTTCCTGGTGCATCTCTAGTTTTAATAGTCAGTTAAATTCCACAACGGAGATGGCTGCATCAATTTCTACTACAAACATATGCAAGCTGGAACATTACCTCGTTGGCATATAAGCACAATTTTATATGAGGATATGTTTGTATTGTTTTTATTAACCGTGGCATATTGTAAATACTTGTTATAATGGGACGAAACAATAGATTTTTAAGCTTTTAATTGACATACGACAGGAAATTTTACTGCAATTGCCGAAGTGCCTCTTAACCTACTAGATTGGTAACGGTTGTCGTAAACGAAAATGCTAAAAGGTTAATAAGTACTTGGTGCAGGTACAACTACTTCAATTTAAAAAATTCTGATGAAAACTGCTCGCGAACACGTGCCAACTTTTATGTGTGTCAAAGCTTCTTTAATGACAACTTGAATTTTAAACATCGTCGTAAAAACAACGGCAATTTTCCGTGGTATTTGTGTTATTGTTGTGTCGTCAACTGAAAACATTTTATATTGTTTAAATGAGAACCACCTCGATAAATTCTAATTTAAATTTGTACA
>NW_020442281.1:0-1044 GCF_000699045.2 Agrilus planipennis
TAAATAATAAAACCTGTTAATTTTGTACTTGATTTAGATTACTCTTCGCAAATAATTAAGGATGTGGGCTGTTCTAGTTTTAGGGAAATGCGAAGTTTAGTTCAGTATAGGAAAGAGTGGAGGTACGTGTCCAACCAGTCTTGGGACTGATGACCTTATGATGATGACCTAAGCATTAATATATTCAAAACTCGATCTTGACGACAACGTATAAAGTTTGGTTATTTGAAAAAAATTTTGTTATTCCCCAGTGACTGTACGGGTGAACACGGTGAAAAACCATCTTCACCTACTTTTAGGGTATTATCTAGATTTTTTCTTACAAAATAAATGTACTTTCTCTACCAAGTTTTTGTTTTAGAAAAGCCACAGTGTTTTGACGTTATGTATCTTTTAATTACTATTACACATTAATTAAATATATTCTCCTGTCACATATTCAGATTGCTTGCTCACATGATTCGAGGAAAGGAAGTCGCGTAGTTGATGATAAGCCAGTGGAAACTTCCTCTCCCGCGCATGTGCAGCACGTCTCTGTCTCAAACATCCCTCCCACGTCTCAATATGACATTAAGGCCGTTAAGGTCGTCATACTTTTCCAACACCACTTCTTAAACTCTCCCTGACCCTATTTTGTTAATATCCTTGTCCTTTTCACCTTTTATTTTGACTCGGTGAGCTAGGATACCCCATAAGGAGAGATGAGTTTAATTTATCTTTAGAATATTTAAAGATTAATAAGGCACCAAGTATAGATTGGATACAGGCGGAAATCCTAAAATATGCAGGCTAAGAGGTTATAGGCATAAGACGGGGAAAGTCCCGGAGGTCTATAAACGGAAGGTAGTAGTCATACAAAAAAAAAGAGAGGCATCATTAAAGACAGATCAACTTTAAGAATAGATATGTTTAAGAAAAGGCTGGTAACATCATCACCATCATAAGGTCATCAGTCCTAAGAATGGTTGGACACGTACCTCCACTCTTTCCTATCCTGAGCTAAACTTCGCATTTCCCTAAAACTAGAACAGCCCACATCCTTAA
>NW_020442282.1:0-979 GCF_000699045.2 Agrilus planipennis
AAATCATTTCTGTCTAATGGTTAATTCAGAAATTCGAAAAAAGTTGTATGTTTGGAGCATGGCGCTGTACGGGTGCGAAACATGGACAGTGGGCGAGGCGGAAAAGAAAAAGTTAGAAGCGTTCGAAGTGTGGTATTACAGACGAATCATGAGGCTACTGTGGATAGAGAAGGTTAGAAATGAAGAGGTATTAGAATGAATAGGGGAACAGAGGAATCTATGGAAATCAATAAGAAATAGGCGAGATAGATTGGTAGGACACCTTTTCAGGCATGAAGGGCTAATCTCAGAGACATATTAGAGTCAGAAATGTAAGTTAGGAGGGGTAGAGGTAGACCTAGATTATATTACTGTTCGCAAATAGGTAAGGATATGAGTTGTTCTAGTTTTAGGGAACTGCGAAGATTATGTAACATTTTAAAAACCTGTTTGCATGACAAGACCGGAGAAACAATAAACAGATTAGTAATTGGAAATCCAGCAAAATGCAAAATTTTTACATGTCTGTCATGGGAACGCTTACTTATTAGCATGTGTAATCCGCATTAAAGTTCTAGTCATTTATTTTTACTAAACTGTACTGTCGATATTTTGACATTAGGAGAAAACCCAGTGATTATTTTGAATATAAATTATATGTAATGTGTAATGTACATATCTACAACACACGAGTGTGGACTACAAACATGAGGCACCTTTACTAAAATAACACAAATCAAAATGATATTCAGAAAGTCTTTAACAAATCAATATCTGCAAATAAAATTGTGTAACTTATTTTTAATAAGATGGACAATGTTAACTCATTTTTGCACACCATATAACTATAGGTATGCATGAAATACTTTAGTAGTAGCAAATAATCATTAGATGGCGACGTACGTAGTGCCTATACATCGATATACAATAAGTATATATGTTACCGGAAATGTATGAAATCTAGGAATTGTATACTATTCCTAGGCTATTAAAGAAATCT
>NW_020442283.1:0-1055 GCF_000699045.2 Agrilus planipennis
GTAGATATCCATACAAATGGACCTTGTTGGAGCAAACGTACGTAATCCTAAAATGTAGCATCGTTCTACAGATGGCGTTTACTGCGCCATTTGTAGTATTTTCTAAAAGGCACTATTAAGACGGCAGGTAAAAGTTGGTCTGTTGGTCTGTCGGAGCTGTCTGCGACGCGCTGATGAGATCCAAAAAGATCGAAATCGCGATCCGCGTCTGGCAGTTTCGACAGAATACAGACCACTTCGAATTATTTTATTCGATTATGGTAAGGTGCTTATCACGTTAAGGTTGGCTACGCCGGGATTCGTTTCAGCAAGTAGATATCCATATACTTAAATGGACCTTGTTGGAGCATACGTAATCCCAAAATGTAGCATTGTACTACATATGGCGTTTTCCGCGCCATTTGTGGTATTTTCTATATTGATATATCATTATTATTATGCCAATTAGTTTCATCATTATAAGTTCATCAATCCGAAAATTGGTTGGACATGCACCTTAAATTCTTCCCATCTTGGGTCAATCTTGGCATTTACCGAAAATTAGAGCAATAATAACTATTTACGAACAGTAATCTAATTTAAACTCTGTTCGTCTTAAGCCGCATCTAGACCAGTGCAACAAACTTTGCAAAACATTGACTAAGTTTGCAAAACATACCTATTAGAGATGCTCCGAATAATGAGTCGATTATCCTGTACCCGGCAAAACTATTACAGCCAATGGCTCATGTCTTCGTTCTGACAGGCTTTCCATTAAATACCATCCTCACCAACGTCTCAAGTCACTTTAAGTGCTGTTCAAGAAGTCATTTAAACACTAAACCAATGAAATTTTAATTCTTGATTTGCGGATTTTCAACGGGAGGATTGAGTTGAAACAGTTGAAACGAGTCTGTAAAGTTTTTAGTCACTATTAGTCTGCAAGGTGATAAAATCATACTAATAAGTTATCGTTAATCGATTACTAATATACTAGGCGAGAGAAATTGTAACAGTTCGATAATACTGATGTATTATTATTCACAATAAAAAGTAAACACAAGAACTACATCGAA
>NW_020442284.1:0-1010 GCF_000699045.2 Agrilus planipennis
CTGTAATTGCTCTGAAGTTAATGAATTTTAAAATCAGCTATAATTCAATTATTTCTCCCAAATTGTTTTAAATTGAATAGCAACCTTTCTTCCTCTTGAGGGCCCTTTATTCTACTGTCGATTCCGGCCGTGAAAGCCTTTGTTCTTATATTCTTCATGATTTTATTCTATTAAGTCCAACATCATTACATTTTCTATCGGAAATTGTATATATATTTATTAATGCTTTTATGTTTTATAAATTTTGACGAGTTTAAAATGGCGAACGAAACATTACTGCCCTGCACGCATTTCTGTCTTGCACAACTTTAGTACATATCCTGTTACAGTATTCAAGTACTCCTTGTGTATGCAAAGGCAGTTTCCTAATCCTTTGTAAATCCGTATCCGGAGTCATTTTATTAATTCATGGATACAGCTCATTAGTAATGCGAGCAAAATGGTATCTAAGCGATAGTATTTTGAAAAGTTCTTCGTTTCAAATTGCCGAGAAGTAGGAAAAGTGCTCGCGAACGGTTAATTTAGAAATTCGAAAAAGATTGTTAAAGGTATGTTTGGAGCACGGCGCTGTACGTGTGCGAAACATGAACGGTGGGCGCGGCGGAAAAGAAAAGTGTAGAAACGTTCGAAATGTGGTGATACAGGCGAATGATGAGGATACCGTGGATAGAGAAGGTTAGAAGTGAAGAGATATTAGAAAGAATAGGAGAACATAAGACTCTATGGAAGTCGATAAGAATTAGGTGAGATAGGTTGGTAAAACACCTTCTCAGACATGAAGGCCTAGTCAGGGACATATTAGAGGAAGAAACAAGAGTAGAGGTAGACCTAGATTAGATTACTGTTAAGTAAATAGTTAAAGATGTGGGTTGTTCTAGTTTTAGGGAAATGCGAAGATCAGGTCAGGATAGGAAAAAATAGAGGCGCATGTCCAATCAGTCTTAGGACTGATGATCTTATGATGATGATTATTTCTCTGCACTGTGTATTCAGTTCTCTGTTCGCTTATA
>NW_020442285.1:0-800 GCF_000699045.2 Agrilus planipennis
TTAAATGAAAGTATATTTTGTTTTTAGCGATTGTTTAACTTAGTTGTTAAAAATTAACAAAAATTAGAGAGAAAGGAAGTCGAATTTTCCAATTACATAATTCCAGGTTGGCGTCCGGACTCTGATTGCTGATGATATAAATTATTTATGAACTTTAGCGGAGTGAGTCAACAGTGTTAGCAAGCTGTATAATTTCAAATTTAATGAATATGCCTAGAGACAAGTTTTGATAATTAAAGACCCTTGTGATAATGTCGAGATTAGAATTAGCCAAAAATTAAAAGTGTTTCGTAAAATTAAAATAAACGTGAGCAAGGAAATTTAATAACGCAACTTAATGAATACGATAGGTGCAATTAGTCTCAGAGCTACCTTAATGAATGTTTGAATAAATAATATAGAACAGAAGTGATAATAATAGTAGGTGGTAATTATCCGTCAAATTAAGCAACATCGCCACTTAGACCATGAAAGAGTGTAAAATGGGGGTACGTTTAGCACCAAATCGGCCATCTCAGTAGAATTTGTGTAAATTAACTTACATCTGCTTTTTTTTCTCAAGTCCCCAAGACATCAGCAGCCTAAATATTATACTTCGTTTACTTTCTGTAGCGATGTGACCTTCAGTTTGACCGGCGCAAAGTAGAAAAGAACAGCACTAGGCCAGAGAAGGAAGGAGACAACTCTCGGCCAAACTCTTAACCGGTGAGGAGCGTATAATCCGTACAGTACTGCACGGAAAAATTGACCATTTTATCCACTACAATTGCATTGCTCAAATGTGCTGTTATTGGTACCAT
>NW_020442285.1:1977-2561 GCF_000699045.2 Agrilus planipennis
AACCTATTGCTTTTGTTTTATAGTTAGTTTTCACATTCACTGTCATCATGGGAATCTCTATCACTGTCACCAACATCAACAATTAGTTCTTCTGTTTGTATGTCTATTACTTGCTCACTGATCCCTTTTTTTAAATATTTAATCTACGCCCCTGATAGGAATACTGAAGAATGAGGGCTGTAATCTTTATACCTAAAACTGCCTACTTTTACCACCGCGCTTCCAGCGTCAGGTCTGTACTGTTCGTTTCAAGAGGTTAGAAATATGCCCCTTCCCTTTATTCGGATGCGTCCTAGCATAATTCCAAATTCAATCATATTTGTCCGCGGAGCTCATTTCTTCACCGATCATCGAGCGAGGACTAGACAAAAGTGTACAGTACCATTTGCAAAATTATTTAAACTGCCTCGTTAAAATTTAAGAGTATGCTTTATTTAAAAGCATATGTAGCCAAAAATAATAACAAGTGAATTAACTTAAGGTTCTGCTCACCTATAAAACTTTTGCTTTGTTTTCTATTGTTAATTTATATACATTTTTGTTTTATGAAATTGCTAAACATTTTCGTCTAGTACTGTATAGTT
>NW_020442286.1:0-1012 GCF_000699045.2 Agrilus planipennis
GAAGTCAGATAAGTCAGGACGGTAGGAGTAGTAGGGATATAAAGCAGAGGATAGCACAGGGTCGAGTCGCCTTCAATAAAAAGAAGTCACTTCTACGCTCGAGAACGGTTAATTTAGAAACTCGAAAAAGGTTGTTAAATGTGTATGTTTGGAGCACGGCATTGTACGGGTGCAAAACATGGACAGTGGGCACGGCGGAAAAGAAAAGGTTAGAAGCGTTAGAAATGTGGTGTTACAGGCCTATGATGAGGATACCGTGCGTAGAGAAGGTTAGAAATGAAGAGGTATTAGAAAGAATAGGAGAACAAATATTGGCGTACCCAGCTTCTGCCCTAGGGGAGGGGGGGCAAGTCAGATTTTTTAGGTCAGATCGTCTGCGGCTGTTTTGTCATACACACTACACTAAGGCACCTACATGAAACACCAGGTATATGTAGGGCAAAGAGCCGCAAATGATCCTGCTTTATAAGTAGTTAAGGATGTTTGGGAGGTATGTCAAAATGCTACGAAACAATTAAAAAATTTGGAAGAACGTTCCCCATTCAATTCTAAAACTCCTGTAAAAATTACAAATCGATTCACTAAACCGTTAAAAAATTATTGAAATTTTAAAAAATTGTAATTTTACACGTCATTATGGAGATTCGTTAACCGAACAGATCAAATTTATTTATATTAATAGAAAATAGCTACCAGAAATTTCAAACTTTTATAATAAGTAACTTGAACTCTGGAGAATCACTTTAGCGTAAGGTTATTCAAATTCACTAAATGGTTATCAAGGAAAAAATGAAAAATTAGCTGAAAATCTCGTTTTTACTTGATATTATTTATAAGTGTCTGAAATAAATGCAATTTTAAAGTTTTAATTATTTAAACATATTAAAAAGTTTTACGCTCAATATTAATAGAGATTGAAACTAAATATTTTTTTGTTTCGAAGTTGAAATCAAGGCATATTCACTGCCAAAAGTCAGTTAAAAATTTTCCATATTATTCGTTATTTCTTATT
>NW_020442287.1:0-1103 GCF_000699045.2 Agrilus planipennis
AAATTATACGGCTTAAATGTGAAGTTGGGTGCAAAAGAATACAATTAAATTCTCTGTCGGGAAAAAACGAAATGACTTTCCGAACAACCCGATATATCGCCAATTTACTCGTACTGAAAAACAATTTACATTTCTTCCAAGTAGAAGTTCTGTTAATTTAAGATTTGCAAATTCCGAATTCTACTGTAATAGATCAGATTAATTCCATGGATCCTCTCTCTTCCATTGTAATTAAGTAAGTATCTGATTCGACTTAATTATAGCGCTTGAACTTTCAAAATTGCCCTCCGACTCGATCTAGGTGAGATACAAAACTGCGAACGTAAACTTCTAATTCATTTTCTTTAAGAATATAATTTCAATTATCCTCAAAATCTCAGATAATACCTAGCAAAGGTATGCCTGAATAATCATTTTATTTTCAATAATATATTTAAACAAATCTCTTATCTGTCTAGTGGTTTTGTCTGCAAATTTCGGAAATAATATCTGAGGGTATTTTTGAGTCATAAACAAACTAATTGATTGTTTAACTTTATTTGCAAATTATACATATATGTATGTAGAAGTATCCATATAAATACTTAAGTATGTATTTTATGTCGTTTATGTATATTTACAAGAGTATTGTATGAAACTAAATAATAAAAGTAAAACAAAAATTCTGGTATGCAAGGGAAGAAAAAGTAAGGAAAAAGCATAGGATAAAGAGAAGTCATCTATGCTCACGAACGGTTAATTTAAAAATTCGAAAAAGATTGTTAAAGGTGGATGTTTGAAGCGCGACGCTGTACGGGTGCGAAACATGAACGGTGGGCGCTACGGAATAGAAAAGGTTAGAAGCGTTCGAAATGTAGTGTTACAGGCTAATGATGAGGATACCGTGGATAGAGAAGGTTACAAATGAAGAGGTATTAGAAAGAATAGGAGAACAGAGGACTCTATGGAAGTCAATAAGAAATAGGCGAGATAGGTTGGTAGGACACCTTCTGAAGCATGAAGGTCTAGTCAGAGACATATTAGAGGCAGAAACAGGAGTTAGGAGGGGTAGAGGTAGACCTAGATTAGATTACTGTTTACAAATAGTTACTGACAGTTTCAAG
>NW_020442288.1:0-1000 GCF_000699045.2 Agrilus planipennis
CGAACAAATAAACGTAATCATCATTGTCGCATTACGTTTGCTACAGAAGATTGAAATCTGTGCAATGTGGAATTGAACATAAATATTTTTATAACAAAGTGAAAATAGACACAAAATTCAATTAAAACCGTATTAGGTAGGGCTTTCGTTCGCTGAGTTTATTTTATTAGGTGTTCCAATGTATTTTTTTTGTATGAAAGGGTAGATTAGTTACTAAAGTATAGGTACATATATTTTTCGAACTTTAGTATGTTGGTAAATATAATCATCGTCATCAGGAGGTCGTCAGTCCTAAGACTGGTTGGACACGCACCACCACTTTTTCCTATCCTAAGGTAATCTTCCTATTTCCCTAAAACTAGAATATCCCTCATCCTTAACAATTTGCAAACAGTAATCTAATCTACGTCTACCTCTACCCCTCTTAACCCCCGTTTCTGTCACTCATATGTCTCGGACTAGACCTTCATGCCTGAGAAGGTGTCCTACTTGCCTATCTCGCCTATTTCTTATTGATTTCATAGAGTACTCTGTTCCTATTCTTTCTAATACCTCTTCATTTCTAACCTTCTGAATCCACCACATTTCGAACGCTTCTAACCTTTTCTTTTCTGCCGCGTCCACTGTCCATGTGTCGCACGCGTACAACGCCGCGCTCTAAACATACACCTTTAACAATCTTTTTCGAATTTCTTAATCGATTGTTCGCGAACATAGAAGTGACTTCGTTTTATTGAAGGCAACTCGATACTGCGCTATCAAGTGCTTTATATCCCCACTACTTCTTCCGTCCTGACTTATCTGATCTCCTAGATACCTAAACTCAGCCACTTCTTCTAAATTCTTGTCTCTTACCTTTATATTTGCTATTTCCCTACGTTTTCTTCTCTTACATATGTACCTATATTTTTGTTTTATTTTTATTTATTTTCATATAATACTGTTTTGTCAATACCTCTTCCATTTTATTTAAAGCTATATCTAACTCCTCCTTGCTAGA
>NW_020442289.1:0-973 GCF_000699045.2 Agrilus planipennis
TTAATACCAATTAGAAGTAAACGTTAATTTTCACATTGTTTTTTTGTATAAATTTTATATATAAAGAAAATTATGAGTGCTGTCAGCACAGGGCTAATTAGTATTACGTAAATGAAAGTTAGTATCAGCAATTTCTTATGCTGAAGTGTGCGATGTGTTGCATACCTATTTACAAACTATTCCTGGTGCTAAAAGTTTCGAGCTCACAGTGATGGATAGAGGGGGAATAACTTACTAATCTTTAGTTTTATTTAATATGTAAACTATATATACACAAGCAGACCATCTAATGGTCGATTTTCTCTCTAAAACCTGAAAAATATACTGGACTTGACCAGATGGTGTTTCACACTGAATGCACCACGAACAGCATTAGGTAATTACATTTCATAATCTCGCCGTAGCACAGAGTGTTTGTTAATAGTAGTACAAGGACCTTTTGGTGGTTGTATTTTGTGTTTTTATTATCATACAGTGGACTGGTCCGGCATTCCTTCAACAGACCGATGCGATGGTTTGTTAGCACCGTATGCGCGGCGATTGTAGGTAGGTATATTTTAACTTTTAACGCGTTCTCGCGATGCAAATTCGGGTTTTAAAAACAGGGAATGTAAATTATATAAACGCGTTAATTACTACTTTAATGGACTTACGCCAGTCTGCTGGCGATGGTCATTTTTTGCTGTTTATGCCATTCGAGGACTACGAAGATACGAAACAATTACACTCTCATCAAGGCTTGAAAAATACCTAAAAAGATGAACACAAAATCGATACGATTGAAAAATTAATTTTCATATTAATGAGAGATTAAAACGAAGTGATTTAAAGGCATTTAAGATGAAGAAAAGGTTAGAAGCGTTCGAAATGTGGTGTTATAGGCGGATGATGAGGATATCGTGGGTAGAAAAGGTTAGAAATGAAGAGGTATTAGAAAGTATAGGAGAACAGAGGACTCTGTGGAAGTCAATAA
>NW_020442290.1:0-999 GCF_000699045.2 Agrilus planipennis
ATCTCTTGGTTAGGCCGGAAACTTATCAATCCACCCTCGTAAATAAATAGTCGAGATAAGTAGCGACTGTTATCATTTAATATATAGTTAAATCGAAAACATTCGTCTGTCCTTTCTGTTTTTATATCAGACAAACCAAGTGGATGAGGGAAATTTAATAAAGAAAAATTAATTACAGAGAATGCGTTCGCATAGGCGTAGCGTGAATAATTGCGTTGTTGTATTGTGCGATAAACACACTTTAAATATTAATAGAACAGGTTGACAGCTGTGGAGAAAATTCACGCAAGCTTTCGCCCTATGTGTTTCCACTAGTGGGGGAAATTGATGGGATCTAGTTATTGTGATGGTAGGAAAACAAATGATGACGATGGAAATATTTTCTAATAGATTGTAAGATAAAACGTTAACATCAAAACAGTGTAAACTCTCTGTAACGATACCCTTCATTGTGAAAAATTCCTTATAACGTAAATATTCTATGAATCATTAGAATCATAGTTCTGAAATTATAAGCGATATTAAATGTTTCATAACTAGACAAGATAACTGTTATCTCAAATATAGTTGGGTGATGTGTCTTTCGAAATTATGACTAACGAAATTATGTACAGTGTAAACTCTATATAACGACACTTAAGGAACTGAACATTTTTCGGCGTTATAAAGAGTGGTCGTTAAATGGAGAGAAACAAAAGATATTATTTTACTATTCTATAATAATATGCATTTACCAATATAGTACACATTATGCACACGAATATTATTATTCATACATTCCGTATAGCCTGTTATCTTCGTCTGATGTTTTTTGCTGCTCCAATATTTTAATTGTATTTTGTTACGTATCTTACTCATATCTTGAGATATTGCTGGATCAATTTGATTATATAAAAAGTATTTTTTAATAGTTTCGCTGCATCAAGTGCTTGTTTGATGCTTGGTGGAGGGACAGGATCGTCTTCTTATTGATCTCTTCTTGACAATATTGGTTATGTA
>NW_020442291.1:0-849 GCF_000699045.2 Agrilus planipennis
ATTCATACATTTACACGTTACACGTTATGGAACGTTTGTTTATTCTAAATATAATGAATCGGTATGTCATGGTTTACATAGTACCATTCTAGTACCAATCTGGTGATAGTAGCAACCCTGAATAAATGGAAAATTAAGGTTAACAAACATTTTTTAATTTATTACGAAATCCACTGAAACTGTTGTGATTTCATAAGTGAAATTCAATTGGGTACCTAAATGTAAAATATTATTGTTTTGATATTATACTACGAAAAATCGTATCGTACTGTCTATCTCTAAGAAATGCTTTTGTTATGGTCTTCTATTTCGTTTAGTTAATTTCCAACAAATCTGTTCCCTGTATGATATCATAACGGAGTTTGGCATTTATTTAATTCATCTAAACATCATTTCCATTTTTCCAACAAAGGATGGGTGTCAATAGTGTAAGTAATTTCCCCTGTAATTCACGAAAAATTCAATAATAGCATAGAACCCAATTAATATAGTTTTTCAATACTAGATTATATACTCCGTGCGTTTTGGGTAATATTTCTTACCTTTCGTAATTATCTTCGTTTTTATTTATAGTTTAAAATTGAGTATTTTAGGGAATCTTTTCAAGTAGTTTTTACATTTTTTTTATACATCAGCGCAATCTTTCAACACTTTGTCTTTTACATATGTGATGTAGCATATTGTTAACAATAATATATATAAATATTAAAGTGTTGGTCCAGTGCGCTCATATATTGCGCGAACGTATACGTAAGTGGTACAGCAGTTTAATGATTTAGGGCTGTATGAGCTGTATGTTCATAAGGAAAGAAATGATATAATCCGTGCTCAATTACAATCGCGACATTC
>NW_020442291.1:2320-5291 GCF_000699045.2 Agrilus planipennis
CGCGCTGATGAGATCCAAAAAGATCGAAATCGCGATCCGCGTCTGGCAGTTTCGACAGAATACAGACCACTTCGAATTATTTTGATCGTCAATATTTGTTTCCTACTTTTAAACAACTTTTGTTATGGATGTGTCCCCACCACGAACTGTAACACTGGCTCAAATATAGTTATTTTATTGCTTTCCATAAACTTTATTAAATGTCACACTTGTTTCGCTTCGCATGTTCCTTAATTAAACATGGTACCCTTTTATATAAATGAGCAAAATATGTACTTACCTTTTGGAGTACCATTTTTTCACTTAATTTTTAGACTGCTTGATTTTACATTGGATGTAGTAGCATTAGACAGAGAAAAATAAAAGGAATCTAATGTAACTGTTTACTGAAAACAGGAAGATATTGACTTGACCCTTTTAGCTCCAAGCCATACATTTGATGAAGTGTAAATTTTCCGTTTCTGCAGTGTAAAAATTCTTTGAAATGTTTTTTAAGTTAGCATCGCTGACATTTTCTTGCGTTCAGTTATCTTTTTAGTCGCTTTTAATGTTTGTTTGTGGTAGTTACAATATCCCTATTGTTTTCTTTCGTCCTTTTAAGTCTTCAGCAAGTTTCCGTACGGAATTCCTTTTGTGTTACACAAACAAACAATGCCTTTTTTACACAAAGACTAATTAGAGGATCACTGTCATGTGATGAACGCAACCTAATGTGAACCTGAAGTGAGCGTTTGTAAAATATGTATTTTCTCATGTAAGATTCTTCATAGGTCCCTGTAAAGATTAATTTTGATATGTATTTCCTAAAGTTATATTTATTTAATAATTATGGTTATGTCAATTTCTGTATAAATATCAATTAGGGGGAGTAAAGAGCGTCCTCCAGAATAAACACATTTTCAAATTTCTCTCGAAATGTTTAGCTTATTGGGGTATGTACATTGTACATGAATCCATACACGTTTATATGTATATGTATGCATATTAATTTGCTCTATCATCATCCACCGTTTGCCTACATCAAGTACCCACTTCTCTTGTGTTGTTTTCCGACATATGTTATTTGTAATTTCCAACCCCAATGTTGATATAAATTGCTGTTTAACGATACGTCATCAAAACTTGCTTAAAGTTCTTGTGAATGTTAGGTTGAAGATCGGTAGGATTAATTCATGAAATTTTAGAAGAAACGTTTCGTATCAGCAGATCGATGAAATATTTGTGATTACAATGGCCCAGTACTAATATGAAACAAACAATCCAATATAATACAACTGATTAGCTATAGCTATATATATTACATAAATATAGGTTCAATGACCTCAACGTGGGCCACTGACCCTTTTTCTTTAGTGTCTTAATTATTTGACTTTGTCAGTACAGAAAACTGAAACTGACAGTCAGTAATTTTAACTTAATCTCTACATTACTGTTGCAACAGACCTCTGCTTTTGTTTCCGTAACTACGGAAGTTCCGCATACTTTTGGCACATCCGCTTCTGCATTTTTATAACGGAAGCTTACCGGAACTTTGTAAAATCTTATTTCTCATCATTCTTAGAATCAATATATCGGAACAATAAAACAAGTCGTAAAAATTTATTATTTTTATCTGTTAGCTGAAATTGACCGCTTTCAAAACACAATTTATATGGAATTNAACACAGACCACTTCGAATTAGTTAATTCAAAAAGCTTTTTAAAGCTAAAGAAACTGCTGATACCATAGCATTGTCATTTACTGGATGGTTACTATAAAACCAAAATGTATCATACTGCACTGACTATTAGTAGATTGAAACTAGTCTTAATCACTAATAGTCAGTACCACACTTATTGTTTTCAAGCATTAGCCAAAAATCCGATCAACATTTGGGGCTTGCACGTCTGTTTTATCTCTTTTATCATTGTTATTGAATTTATATGTTTCTATGATTCGAACTTTTCTGCAGATTAGTTAATTTTTTGCTTGTATATATGACGGATAGAAATCTTATATAGTAAAGGATAATAAACCACTTTTGTTTGATATTAATTTGTGGATATCCATTTATTGTTCAGGTTATTTTGTATTTAAAGTGACATTGTTTGCTAACCTAAACCAGCAAATTTATCGGAATATCGTCACAATTTGTAAACAATATCCAATCAATCTCATTCTTGGGATTTCGCAGATTATATTGGTAGACTAAGTGTAAGTAGCCTAAGGCTATTCATAGAATTATCTTCGGAGGAAGAAGGTCCTTAGTAAGATTGATCCCAATTGTGTCCTTCTCACCATAGTAAGCGTGCGATACCAGAAAACTAGAAAGTTTTTATTGAGTTGACTTATTTTTTGAGTGAAAACTTATTAAGCATGTAAATCTGTATAAAGGATCGTTCTGTATTTAGTAATAGGAGTTCTCATCGGCACGCCAATATGATGCGGTTAGTAGCCAGACTAATAAATAGCTACAGACACCATAGTAAGCGTGCGATACCAGAAAACTAGAAAGTTTTTATTGAGTTGACTTATTTTTTGCTGAATAATATTATTATTTATTTCCCTTAGGCTATTTTAATTAACAATATTCCCGGTTTCCATTACAAACATTCGCTTAAATTTCCAATTAATTATCTAATTGCTGTAATTCACACAAACAGAAAACTTATCCATATTAAATAAATATTGTCGAATGTCAAAAAATATGTCTTAATAAAAATATTTGTGCAATAACGCTAAAAGGTTTCTGTGTACCTTCGATGCTCTATACTAAGAATGTCCCTTAATTACTCCTTTTTCTATTTATGAAATGGGGATTATGTTGACGCTTATTTCTGTACTAATTATATCATTCGAAATCACTTTGCTCATTAGTTGAGTAGTTCAAATACACCATAATGTTTTCATAATGTACCTAATGTGTGTGGACCAAAGGTAAAGTTTAGACAAATATTTGTATTGTATTACGAATAATGGATACTGAAGGGG
>NW_020442292.1:0-974 GCF_000699045.2 Agrilus planipennis
TTTAGCTCAGGATAGGAAAGAGTGGAGGTACGTGTCCAACCAGTCTTAGGACTGATGACCTTATGATGATGATGATGATGATGTATAAGCTTTAATTTTTCATAAATAAAATTTTTGTAATTTAAAAAACAGACGAATTAGAATTATTTAGAAAACGCGCTTCTATTCTGCCCTGCCCTGCCCTGTATAACACAGGAATTTTATGTCGATAGATAATACTATGCGTACAAAAATCAACTCTAATAATATTCGTAATTGTAACAAATTATAAAACTACTTATACATTTCATTGGAACTTTTCTACAGAAAGTTTAGCCGTTTTTCTTTAGTTAATGAATGAATTTTCTAGGAAAAAATAAGTGATAGAGTGTATTTTGTAAATAACATTTGTTGTTAGAAATTGCATTTGTTTTTCATGTTTGTTTATATATACAATTTCTGAATATTAATAGAATCGAAACCTTTTATAGAAAATTAACTGTTTACCAAAAATGCCCATGAAAGACCTTGACCTATATGTAAAAATGCAAAACTGTAGGTTTAAGTAATAAAAACCTTAAATTATTGACTTTTAAATATTTAAAGTATTTAATGAAACTATTTCTACAGTTATAAATAAATTACCTTGATGTTATTGGCAGTATAGTTTTGTACGTTTTGAAGATTTCTGTGTTGTAAAATTACAACATTGTAATTATCAATAACTTTCGTAATCCCGTCTTGGGACCTCTAGCTCTGTAAGATCACCTTAATTTAGATAAAAATGGAGTAATTAATTGATAGTCCATATTTTCTATATTTTTGAATCGATAATTAAAAACTGGGATATTTTCCGACTGCATCCCAGCTTTTGGGCTATAACCTAGAATGAAAGTTGGTGTGCATAGATATTCAACTTTAACAATTTATTTTTTTTTTGTTAGATATAGAATGTTCGTAAAGCACAAAAACGACTGAAAAAGTAAAATAAAAAA
>NW_020442293.1:0-1020 GCF_000699045.2 Agrilus planipennis
TTCTATGCTCGCTAACGGTTAATTTAGAAATTCGAAAAAGGTTGTTAAAGGTGTATGTTTGGAGCGCGGCGTTGTACGGTTGCGAAACATGGACAATGGGTGCGGCGGGAAAGAAAAGGCTAGAAGCTTTTGAAATGTGGTGTTGCAGGCGAATGATGAGGATACCGTGGATAGAGAAGGTTAGAAATGAAGAGGTATTAGAAAGAATAGGAGAACAGTCAATAAGAAATAGGCGAGATAGGTTACTAGAATTATTTATTGATTACGAAATCGATAAAATAATAAGTAGGTACCTGATAAAATTATATGTTTATAAACTCGAAGAAAGTAATATCGTTCTTAGACGCCCACTTTTCTACTTTTTTTTTTGATCACGTAGCAGCTTGAAGTATACTTACGATTGGTTATTTTTGGTCAAAAAAATAAATAAATGGGTTTATTTTTAAAATTTTCTGAGAGGAATATCATTAGTTTGTTAAATGACAAGAAATTCAAAAGAACGTGCAGAACTAACTAGAACACTGAGTGAAATAAAGGACAAAATGTTTCACGAAATATAAATTCGTCGTTTGCCAAGTTTGTTAAAAACAAAAGTGTTATTTAAAAATTTAAAGCTTCGTTTGTGTGTTCCATCCGATGAAAATTTCAACTGTTAACTGACGAAAAGTTTCGAAAACGTTTGAAATTTTGACCTTTAATTGAACATTCAAAAGGGGGTCGCACATAAAAATATTAAACCATTAATGAGAGCGAAACAGGAATTTGTTTTTATAGTGTAATTTTGAAAATACTAACATACACAATCAGCGTAACACGCAACGTATAAATAAACTGTTCATAAAAATTGCTAATTGGACTTTTAGGAAAAAACTATTTCTGATAGGTGCATTTATACTTGAAGTATAATTACATTAAATTTCAAGACATTTTTGCAAAACACCTAACCAGTGTACCTATTATAATTTATTATCAAACAAGATTTACTGTATAGTCTTTCGGCCCGGACGCAAGACAAATCTT
>NW_020442294.1:0-1038 GCF_000699045.2 Agrilus planipennis
TAGAAGCTTTCGAAATGTGGTGTTACAGGCAAATGAGGATACCGTGGATAGAGAAGGTTAGAAATGAAGAGCTATTAGAAAGAATAGGAGAACAGAGGACTCTATGGAAGTCAATAAAAAATAGGCGAGATAGGTTAGTAGGACACCTTCTCATGCATAAAGATCTAGTCAGAGACATATTAGAGGCTGAAACGAATGTTAGGAGGGATAGAGGTAGACCTAGATTAGATTACTGTTCGCAAATAGTTAAGGATATCGGTTGTTCTAGATTTAGGGAAATGGGAAGATTAGCTCAAGATAGGAAAGAGTGGAAGTGCGTAGTCTTAGGAATGACGACCTTATGATGATGAAAAATGCCCCGGACAGTGCATGTCTAAACATCAATTATACACTACATGCTTCATACAACTAGAACCCACATGTATGGGCTACCTTAACAATGGTATTAAAATAGCAGCACAACAGGACAAAATTTCCAACATCACCGTCAACGTCACCCTGCCGGAAATACCGATCAGCTGTTGCCAGCAAGACACGGAACCCTTACCGGATTAGAAGATGAAACCTATGCCTATGGGAAACCTCCACCACGACAGTTTAGACTTGAAACGAGAAAACCTCCAACAATTCTCAAATGACATAAACGACCAATTACACAAACCCCTGATCCAACTAAGACGGAACTGGCTATACACCATCCTCTCCATACTTGGCGCTATTGCAGGAATACTCTTCACTTTGCTTTAAAATGTTCACTCCATGGAGGCGATGTAAATCAATCGGAAACCACCTACTTTGCTTCCAAATAATAAATTGTAACGAATACATCCCGAAGTCAAGCGAAGAAAACCGTGAGCCCTTATCATTCCAGAGTAATGTACCTACAGCCCCAGGTGCAGAAACTATGGAGAATTAAATGACTTTTGTAAACTCAAACGAAAGAAACAAAATAAACGATTTTGAAATTTTCAGTTCGTAAGATAGAACTGTACTTACAGGGTTGTTTCATTTTAGACAGTAAAGAAAAATACAATAGAT
>NW_020442295.1:0-1006 GCF_000699045.2 Agrilus planipennis
AAAATACCTATTATAAGAGCTGATATAAAAGCTAGGAACAAAAAATTCGAAATCGCCGATTTTCGATTTTTAAAAAATCGGATCAGTCGGATGGGAAAAAGCAACAGGAACATAAGAGAAAGGATAATTTACAAATAAGGACAACAGAGGGGGCACTATACTAGGACACCGTCTGAGGTATCAAGGACTAATTAGGGACATATTGGAAACAGAAACAAAAGCAAGGAAGGGCAGAGAAAGGTTCTAGATTATATCTCTTCGCAAATAATAGTTAAATAAGTGAATATTTATCGCAGAATTCCGATGAATATTTCAGTCATTATCATTGGCAGTTCGTCAAGAAGGTTTAAAATACTTCTTATATTCGTTAATATAATTTCCTATTTTCTGTTATTAAATCTAAAGTTGAAACCCGAAAGCTCTGGTATTAGCTTTTACGTAGAAGAAAATTAAGTTGATTCTTCTGCAGTGTCTCAAAGTTGTAGCGCGGAGATGACTTTCGAGAAAGAACCAAGTGAATCTGCAAATTAAGTTTAACCAGTATGATGTTAGACTCTCTCCATCTCTTTTTCTCTCGACGATCGTTCGTGATTCAGTTGACTACTACTACTTTCGAACGGACAAAGATAAGTCTAACAAACCGTAACGGAATTTCGATTTTTTTAAAAATTTTGTATGAAATTTTGACACTTTCGAAATTAAAGAAAGCCATTATCAAAGAAAAGGGATAACCGACTAACAATAAGCGATGCGGCGGTTAGAGGTTGGTTAGGTACGCAAAGATCAGGGTGGCTCTGTAACTGTCTGGTTGGAATTATATCTTTGCTTTCCTAAATTCCTCAGAAACTTGAAATTTGTGGTATTTTCTAGAACGCGCTGTTAAGACAGCAGGTAAAAGTTGGTCTGTGTTTTGTCGGAGCTGTCTGCGACGCGCTGATGAGATCCAAAAAGATCGAAATCGCGATCCGCGTCTGGCAGTTTCGACAGAATACAGACCACTTCGAAT
>NW_020442296.1:0-1073 GCF_000699045.2 Agrilus planipennis
CAAATAGTTAAGGATGTGGGTTGTTCTAGTTTTAGGGAAATGCGAAGTTTAGCTCAGGATAGGAAAGAGTGGAGGTACGTGTCCAACCAGTCTAAGAACTGACGACTTTATGATAAGGATCATCATTATCTGACCTTATGATGATGATGATAATGATGATCCTTATCATAAGGTCGTCAGTCCTAAGACGGGTTGGGCACGCACCTCCAGTCTTTCCTATCTTGAGCTAAACTTCGTATTTCCCTAAAACTAGAACAACCCACATCCTTAACTGTTTGCGAACAGTAATCTAATCTAGCTCTACCTCTCCTCCCCCTAACTCCTGTTTCTGCCTCTAATATGTTTCTGACCAGACCTTCATGTCTGAGAAGGTGTCCTACCAACCTATCTCGCCTATTTCTTATTGACTTCCATAGAGTCATGTGTTCTCCTATTCTTTCTAATATCTCTTCAATTCTAACCTTCTCTATCCACGGTATCCTCATCATTCGAACGCTTCTAACCTTTTCTTTTCCACCGCACTCGCTCGACTTTTGATGCATGGGAAGTTAAGCTAATTGTTCTAAAGGTCTCGCACTTATCCACGCTTCTCTTTTTAGGTATGGTTACTACCACGTTCCGTTTATAATCCTCTGGAACTTTCCCCATCTCGTAAATTTGAAAAGCATACGATCTGTACTGTATCTCCACACTCTCTTCCTTCTCTAATATATCTTGTAACTTATGGCCTGCGTATATGTTCTCTAAATATTCTTACCATCTGTCTGTCTTTTCCTTATTTTCTATCAGAATGATCCCTAATACATACATTACAAAAATTGATTGTTAAATAAATAAGAAATGTCTTGATACTAATTATGCCGAATCGACCAAAACTAAGATTAAATTGTTTAATTTATATTCGTGTTATTCCTACCTAAAGAACCTTAATCTGATATATACGTATTATATAAGTGCGTGTATCAAACGGATTTTGTGTTTTTTATCTATTTCTTCAATAATAGTGTATACCTTTAATTTCAAGTAGATAATACTTACGAACCTACATTAAAATTGAATTTTGTATAGACATT
>NW_020442297.1:0-2785 GCF_000699045.2 Agrilus planipennis
TTTCTTACACTAACGAATTTTTTTGCATTTTCTGCGTTTTTTACATAGTTCGTTTCCTGTTATTAATTATTGCATTTTGAAAGCTCTATGCCCTGGCCTATAATAACGTCGCGATTGTTTATGTGTATGCTGTATTAAACATGTTTTTCATTTTCATCTAAAAGCTAATTATATATATTATTGTGTTACTAGTAAAAAAGTAAGTTTCGATTTACAAAGAACGCCGAATGTAAAGTAAATTGCCTCAGTTGTCTGTTATTTTGTCTTTTGTTCCTACTATTTCATGTAAGGGACAAAACGGAAAAGGGTTAATAACTACAGGAAGCTACTAGATAATGGTAGCAACAACGCGTATCTCCTGTCATAAGAAGCAAGTAACATGATAGTAATGTAATTTACTAGTTTAGATTCTATATATCTACTATACCTTCACTAACAATAAAAAAATTGATCAAGTGTTTAGTGCAATCAATAGGTACTTATGGATCACCATTTACAACTTATATGTAGATGTATTACGTTAGTGTATGTATTTCTAATTACTATGACTTAATCTACTGTATAATTTGTTGGCAAATTAAGCTACTAAGATTTATTTTGTTGCTTTGCGAACCATGCTGGATGTGCCGAAATGAGACTCATTAAATAAAGAAACTTCGCTTATAAATTGCTTGTAAATGAAAAGTCAACAGTAGGATGGGTAAAATGCCAAAATGAATACACATATATTTCAATAAGCTTTAACAACAACTGTTAGTTATACAGAACTATCCACCACAACTCGAGGACTCTCCCGTTGCGCGGCAGTCACAATCTTGAGGTTACAATTAATCATACATTAGAACCCTCCCGCTGCTTTTATATTGAGCCTGAGAGAGCTTCGCAAAGCTGATTTAATTATCTAATCGCTGTGTCGCTTCTTTAATTTATTAGAATCAAAAGTATATGGGGAAGTCTGCGTAATTATTTCGCCAGTGACACGTCTATTATCATTCACACCATATGCATCTACTAGTACATCATCTCCCACATGCCGCTTCCAGAGTCTGCCATCATCCAATCTGACCATGTAATGTAAAGTGCCTAGAAACTCCATTTATTACTGTGCAAGTATTCTCATACAGGAGCTCCATCCTCTATATAAAAAGAACGAATTTCTCTACCAAGCATTAAACTAGAAGGTGATCTTTTAGTAATGCTATGTGGCATTTTTCTGTATTGTAATAATATTAGCTATTACTTTTCGCCTCTCCTTTGGTTCAGGGTAACTTTCACGAATCGCCTCTTTTAAAATTTGCACGTTTATGGCTGGATGATACGGTGCACTTAAAATATGTTTTATGCCATTTTGTTTAAGAAATAGTTCGAAATCATGGAAAGTAAATTGAGTACTAATTAAATAAATCGGGATAGCAAATCTGAAAAATATTTCTCGACATATATTAATTGTAGTTGTGGAAATCATCCTTGGTTAAATGTATTTCTAGCCAGCGGGTGTAAGCGTCTACCAGAATGAAATAATAACAGTAACATGGTTCCGCATAATCAATATGTACTCTGATGAATAGTTCATCTACCCTCTCCCACGTATAAATATGTATAGTTTTTCGATTGTTCATAATTTTAATACAATTCGTACAACTTTTACAATGCAATATAAAAACGGTAGATAAAAAGTTTTTTCTTAAATTAATTCTATAANCATTTGATGTGTCGCAGGACCTGATTCATAAGTGATGCTAAATAATATAAAATTTATTTCTTTTTCGCAATTTTAGACTGATATTTACTTAACACTGATGTTTACTGAATTACAAAGAGATTCGCACTGTTAACGTAAGGATTTTAAACTTACTAACGACATAAGTAAAATGAAAAGATTGGGTTGACGAAGAATAATTGAAACTTTACAAACATTAGGTAGATATGGAAATGAAACTTATGTGTAAAAACCAATCGTTACAGTGTATTGTAAAACCTGAGTGGATTCACATGATTTTGTTAATTAAGTATGTACCTTTTCATATGTATATACAGGATGTTTCTGAAAGAAGTAGCAAGCTTGCAGGAAGTGATAAGAACTATAAAACAAGAAATGTAATGCAAGTAAATGTTTGGTGCTTTGAAAGTCCACCATTTTCGAAAAATACGTATTTGAAAGTACAGACAAGGGCCAGTTGGGCCCTAGTAGGATCACACAGGTAAATACGACATTTCTACGACCCTGTATTAGACGTACTGATTTTGTACCTTGGCGTCCTAATGGCCGGAGGTGCGTGCGTGTGTGCGTACGGTAGTGGTTTGGATATTTAATAAAATTACGATTTCCTATTCAGAGAACATTAATGTTTGAGTACGTAACGTTAATTTTTTCTTTCATGTTTTTATTATTGTTATGTGTGGTAGCACAGTAACAAGCTGTTGATATTTAGTATAACAGGTTAATTAATAATACATCAATATTGTAATTTTACTACAATTTTTTACCAAAGGATTATTACAACACAGTTTTGTAATATTACCAAACAGTTGTTTGGTATTTTTAATAATTATTTAGTAATGTCACTAAACATTGTTTGATAATATTACTAAACAAATTGCTTAGTAGTATTACAAAAATGTATTCTAATAATCATTAACTGCTTTGGTAAAGAGTTGTAAAATTACAATACTGATGTTGTATTCCCGACTAGAAATTAGTGGATTGGATCCGATGCGCATCAGAATTGCCTGAAGATTGATCAGAAATAAATCAGGCTTTCTGGTATGATGGAATATCGTCACG
>NW_020442298.1:0-1031 GCF_000699045.2 Agrilus planipennis
GGAGTCAGGAGGGGTAGAGGTAGACCTAGATTAGATTACTGTTCGCAAATAGTTAAGGATGTGGGTTGTTCTAGTTTTAGGGAAATGCGAAGATTAGCTCAAGATAGAAAGAAGTGTCCAAAAAATCTCAGGACTGACGAGCTTATGATGATGATGATGATGATGATGGACTATATGTTTTCTCATTCTTTTACGAGGTATTAGAACGAGACAGAATACGCACTGAATATCGTTGAGGATTTTGTCCACCTGAAGTTTCTCAATATGGTAACTGCATCTGTTTGCAGTTGATATAATACATAATGTGACGTGTGACAACATACCTACCTGATAAACGGACTGCCATTATATGCGAAGCCATTATAAACAAATTTCGCTATAAATATAAATTGGACATTTGCTGATTATTATTATTATTATTTGACGGTTAGTTTGCGAGAATTTCGAGTATTTTAAATTAAAGTTAGAAGAAAAAGATCTCCGACCTCCTGAAGATGTCGAATGTTCATTTGGGCCAACTGTGGGTCCGTTGACACTTGACAGAAACCATATGGGCACACATGTTAAAAGCAAGGCTTTAAACCAGATATTTCTATGTATGTATGCATAATAAGTATGAAATAGTCTTCGTTAAAAGTTTTAAAAGACGAAGCTGAAAGAAAACAGCCAAAAAAACATCAGCAGCCCTTAATGATCTTTACAATATAATTTGACACCCGTTTTCTAACGTTTTGGCTTTGAGTTTTCCGTCAATTATTTGACGACTACGAAAAAGGCCAATTAAAAAATGTGCTTGGTGTTACCTACTTAAGATTAAAACCCTCTTCTTAAAACAGGCTATTATTTCTCTTACGAAATTTTTATCGTCAACTTCAATTTACTTATCGAAAGATTAGCCAAAATTTTCAAGTGGAAATTACAGATAAATAGTTTACAAATAATGAACAAATTGAAATTTATTTTTTGATTGTATACCAAGATAAAAATGAAATATCAATAAATTTTAAATTAAACAAAGGTTTTCATTATCA
>NW_020442299.1:0-1003 GCF_000699045.2 Agrilus planipennis
GGAAATGCGAAGTTTAGCTCAGGATAGGAAAGAGTGGAGGTACGTGTCCAACCAGTCTTAGGACTGATGACCTTATGATGATGATGATGATAATTGTTTATTGGAAATTTTTGACTTACGATCATAGGCATTAAATAATAATAAATGACAAGTGTCTGTATATTTTGTAAGAGTTAACACTCAAAAATATTTGTACGACAACAAGGTTTGGACAAATTTTTCTAACAATGAGTTGGTTGGTGCAATGATTAAAATTGTATCTTTTACGTTCAATTTTTTAAAAAAAATATTGCAGTTCACTCGATTTGAAACACGTTCTAAATGTAGAAATAAATTATTTATTATTGAATACTTTCTCCTCGTGATTTAACAATGAATAATAAGTGTAACCGTGTAAATGATTTTTCTTCGAAACAAAATCTATTGAAAACCCCGTTGATCATCGCCAAGGTTAACTAATTGTGTACGATGTGTACCTAGATGTAAACGGTTGCTTCTGTAGAAATTGGATTAAGTACAATAAAAAGAGCCGTTGTACATCGAACCAGCATGAAACAAAATTAAGAAAATTATGCACGGTGGTATCCACTTGCATTCCCAAAAGAAGTGAGTGATAAATTTTACTGTAAAGAATGTAACTTTCTATTTGATTGAAAAGTGAAAACGTTAGCAAAGGATGAACCATGATCACTTGAAATTTGAAGTAATGGAATCTAATGTTTTGTGCACAGATTTTTTTGACGTTTACATACCAAACATTAACTAAAGTATCTAAATATTACAAAGAGCAATTAAATTGATAAACATCTACTTTTGGTTTCAACACAAAAAGGATTTCTTCTGTACTTCTTCTTTTATAATGTGTTAAAGTTACTTATCTACGTAGTCAAAACTACGTAAACAAGACTATTTCATATTGAGAAAAATTTAGTCTCATCAAACTCCAAACGCTCACATCATGAGGATATTTTTAATATACGAGGGTGGATTGATAAGTTTCCGG
>NW_020442300.1:0-976 GCF_000699045.2 Agrilus planipennis
TTGAGTGAAATGAATTGATGAATAGGACTTGAGTAATTTATCCCGTTAAAGTTACAATAAAAAAAAAAAAAACAATGAATACAGCTTTTCTGAGGTTGCAGTTTATCGATTCATCGAAAAGAATTCCACAAACTTATCGAACGTCTATTACAACTGTATGCTAATGAGAACTGAAAGTTAAATTATTGCATCTTCTAATAAGTTTCCTGAGACTAAGAAAGATAACGCCACAAAAAAATAGCGATTTATTTAATTTATTATATTTATATGTGAGTACAAAATTATTTCCTTTCATGTGTTTTTCTTTGATAACATCTCTGATTTTCTTCATATCAAACTTTTTTTATGTTCATGGATTCTTTAAATAAAAGATCTGTCCGTTTGTTCATCGTACACCTTCCATATTCTAATTACCAGACTCCACATTTTTATCCTTTATTTAGTAGGGATATAAAGCAGAGGATAGCGCAGGGTCGTGTCGTCTTTAATAAAAAGAAGTCACTTCTATGCTCGCGAACGGTTAATTTAGAAATTCGAAAAAGGTTGTTAAAGGTGCATGTTTGGAGCGCGGTGCTGTACGGGTGCGAAACATGGATGGTGGACGCGGCGGAAAAGAAAAGGTTAGAAGCATTCGAAATGTGGTGTTACAGGCGAATGATGAGGATACCGTGGACAGAGAAGGTTAGAAATGAAGAGGTATTAGAAAGAGTTAGAGAACAGAAAACTCTACGGAAGTCAGTAAGAAATAGGCCAGGTAGGACACTTTTTCAGGTATGAAAATTTAGTCAGAGACATATTGATGGCAGAAACGGGAGTTACGAGGGGTAGAGGTAGACTTAGGTTAGATTACGGTTCACAAATAGTTAAGGATGTGGGTCGTTCTAGTTTTAGGGCAAAGATTAGCTCAGGATAGGAAAGAGTGGAAGTACGTGTCTTAGGACTGACTAACTTATGATGGTGAATATAATTAAAATAT
>NW_020442301.1:0-1006 GCF_000699045.2 Agrilus planipennis
GGACTCTATGGAAGTCAATAAAAAATAGGCGAGATAGGTTGGTAGGACATCTTCTCAGGCATGAAAGTCTAGTCAGAGACATATTAGAGGCAGAAACAGGAGTTAGAAGAGGTAGAGGTAAGCCTAGGTTAGATTATTGTTCGCAAATAGTTAAGGATGTGGGTTGTTCTAGTTTTAGGGAAATGCGAATTTTAGCTCAGGATAGGAAACAGTGGTGGTACGTGTCCAACCAGTCTTAGGACTGACGACCTTATGATGATGAAAAAGTTTTGGTGAAGAATCAATTGGAGTGTTTTTGTCGGAAATTTTCTGGGACAGCCTGTATGTTTCCTTATAAATAAAGTCGAGAAAATATATGAGGTTTTTACGATGGCGATAATAAGCGTAAAAAGCTGAGGAATGTGCGAGTAGGTTATGAGAGTAGTTTGAGAGCAGATATTTGTGAGAGATTGGTGGGTTATATGTGGTTAAATGAGAAGGCATATAGCACCGCAACCACTGATTTACGTAGCAGTGGCGCTTACCCTTACATTTGAACTTTTCATCCTTGAGCGTCTCGATCCTGCGACGTTGCATTCTCTTGGGAGTGTCGCATCGGGCTCCCGATGTTTCGATGGGATTTTTGTGCAAATATTCCGCAAGCCAGCGTAGATTGCAGTCGCAAATGAAAGGATTTCTGGCCAAGTGTCTGAAAACGGCATAATATTCCTACATATCGCCATCATCTGCGACTCGTGTATGTACACGAAGAAGAAGAAATCTTCATATGATGAAACATTTTCTCAACAAAAGAATACGAGAAAAATACATTTTGAAGTGTCTTCTTCAAAATTCATTTGTTAAAAAGCAAATTTTTTGACTATTTCTGTCAGTATATACTGTGCCCTTACTTTGAGACCGATTGCGGTAACTTAACAATATTTTTTATTTGTAGATGTTACCGAAAATGTATACAATTCCTAGGAAATGTATATAATTCCTAAAATCGCCCGGAAATGTGTGAAAT
>NW_020442302.1:0-965 GCF_000699045.2 Agrilus planipennis
ATATAGCTGTATTAGCATCTAACACTAAAGAGAAGTTAAAAGTAAAACAAAAATACTGGTATGCAAGGGAAGAAAATGTAGGGAAAGAACGAATATAAAGATAGGAGACGAAAAATTAAAAGAGGTGACTGATTTTAGGTATCTAGGAAGTCAGATAAGTCAGGACGGAAGGAGTAGTAAGGATATAAAGTAGAGGATAGCGCAGGGTCGAGTCGCGTTCAATAAAAAGAAGTCACTTTTATGCTCGCGAACGGTTAAGGTTTATGTTTGGAGCACGGCGCTGTATGGGTGCGAAACATAGACAGTGGGCGTGGCAGAAAAGAATAAATTAGAAGCGTTCGAAATGTGGTGTTACAGGCGAATGATTAGGAGACCGTGGATAGAGAAGGTTAGAAATGAAGAGGTATTGGAAAGAATAGGAGAACAGAGAACTCTATGGAAGTCAATAAAAAATAGGCGAGATAGGTTGATAGGACACCTTCTCAGGCATGAAGGTCTAGTTAGAGACATATTAGAGACATAAAAGGAAGTTAGGACGGGTAGAGGTAGACCTAGATTAGATTACTGTTCGTAAATAGTTAAGGATATGGGTTGTTCTAGTTTTGGGGAAATACGAAAATTAGCTCAGGATAGGGATGAGTGGAGGTGCGTGTCCAACCAGTCTTAGAACTGACGACCTTATGATAATGATTGAATAGATTTGGTATCCAGGTTTTTCCCCATTTGATGGATTCAAAATGATGGACAACAATACTCCCTTTCATACCACCGATGCCGTTATTTTTTATGATACGAGGGTGGATTGATAAGTTTCCGGCCTGACCAAGAAAAACAAGGTTTTTAAAAATTTTTTTTTTTTATTTCTCAACATGAGCTAATTTTCGCATTTTCCTAAAACTAGAAGAACCCACATCCGTAACTATTTGCCAACAATAATCCAATCTTGACCTACCTCTACTCCATCT
>NW_020442303.1:0-1057 GCF_000699045.2 Agrilus planipennis
ATAAAAAATAGGCGAGATAGGTTGGTAGGACACCTTCTCAGGCATGAAGGTCTAGTCAGAGACATATTAGAGGCAGAAACGGGAGTTAGGAGGGGGTAGAGGTAGACCCAGATTAGATTACTGTTCGCAAATAGTTAAGGATGTGAGCTGTTCTAGTTTTAGGGAAATGCGAAGATTACCTCAGGATAGGAAAGAGTGGAGGAACGTGTCCAACCAGTCTTAGGACTGATGACCTTATGATGATGATGATGATAATTACAGTTGTAAGTAGGAAGCAAACTGTCATCTTCATAATTTTATTTAATAAACTAATAGATAGAAAGTATAAGTTAACTAAACAAACTAAAAATGAAATAAAAACAGAAGCAACTATAATCCGACGTAAACTGCTAAAACGATATGTATTATTGGTTATTTCGGAGAAATCCAATTGATTAGATTACGATTTCGTTATAATCCCTTTAAGGTCAGTAGGGATGGGTGTAAACTAACCGCAACTCGAACCTACACATATCCCAATAATAATAAACGGCTGTAATGACGGCCAACAGGTGGCAAATTTTCTAAATTTGATTTTTATTGTCAGCATCGACATTATGTAAATTTAACTGTCGTAATTTCGTTTTGAATAATTTCGCAAAAGTTTCGATCACCCACTAGGTGTTAGTATAAGTGGCCATTTGCATTGAATTAACATATTCAAAAGTTTTTATGAGGAATGTGTTTGGTACAGGCCAACGATTATTGTGAATTTATTTATACATTATTCTTCCATAATTGACACATCTGCTTGGACAATGAAAAAATGTTTAGCGCTAAAAAATTGATTGGGAATTTATGAAAATTTGCTTTTCGATCGCTAAAGGACAAAGAACTTTGTTCATCACCTGCAGCACTTTTTTGTCGCAATTTTAAGATGTTTATGCATCAACGTGTACATCTTGGTACAGGCCTGACGCTGGAAACTGGCGGAAATTTTAAAATGCAGCCCTCATTCTTCAGTATTCCTATCAGGGGCGTAGATTAAATATTTAAAAATAGGGATCAGTGAGCAAGT
>NW_020442304.1:0-1094 GCF_000699045.2 Agrilus planipennis
CCGTTCGTAAAAAATTTTATGGTCAACATAAAACATTAAAACTCTGTACACCCGTTCGTTCCCCTTCGAAATTGCTTAATAAAACTAAATATATACTCCTATTCTTTCTAATACCTCTTCATTTCTAACCTTTTCTACCCACGATATCCTCATCATCCGCCTATAACACCACATTTCGAACGCTTCTAACTCTAATATGTCTCTGACTAGACCTTCATGCCTGAGAAGGTGTCCTACCAACCTATCTCGCCTATTTTTTATTGACTTCCATAGAGTCCTCACTTCTCCTATTCTTTCCAATACCTCCTCATTTCTAACCTTTTCTACCCACGATATCCTCATCATCCGCCTATAACACCACATTTCGAACGCTTCTAACCTTTTCTTTTCCGCCGCTCCCACCATCCATGTTTCGCACCCGTACAACGCCGTGCTCCAAACATAATAATGCTTACATACGATTAATTAATTCCATGCATTTTGACGACCACGTATTTTGAGAAAAAACAAATAGAAACAGTAGGTGCAAGTAAATGTTCGCGAAAATAGGAATTTAAGTACAAATAAACGACTGTTTACTACAACCACAATTTTGCCAGTACGCGGTCTAATTTTATCATTCAGCTTTATTTATTTTAGGTTCCCTCTAACATTGATAGTAATTACCGCGCTTGGAGTTGTTTAAATTCTTCGACCAAATATTTACTTATCGTCACGATATCAGTCGATAATGTTTTCGTACGTAAACACAAGGTTTGAACGTTATAAAAAATGTTTCAGGATCTTTTACCGTTTTTGCATTCGCGCACAGGCTTGATTTTTTTTTTGGTTTCTCACCTAAGCAAAGATTTAAGCCAGAGTTTCCTTGCATTTGGCACTGGCGAAAGAAAGTTAGCTTTCTTCTTTTGCATACTTCAAAAACGTTTCTGGTAATTTAATAAAATATCTAATATTAAGAATATGTCGCTTTATGAATTCAAAGAAGTCGGCTGTGTGTCTCTTCGTTCTTTCATTCTAATTTCGTTTTTATTGCGGAAGTTTAATTTCGACATCCATTGAACATTGTGAGTAGCGCAATGTGAGGAAATACAAAG
>NW_020442305.1:0-994 GCF_000699045.2 Agrilus planipennis
TTTTAGTCTCGTTGTGTGTCCTGATGTTGAGGTGGTTAAATAATAGAACCCGTGACCTAAATATGAATTTATGGATACTATGTAACATTAAGTGGCCCGCAAGATCATTTAGGTTGATAAGCCCTGCGCTAGATATTAAGTTTCGTATATTATTAAGCCTGCTTAGATTTGCCGATGATATAGCAGTATTAGCATCTATCAAGGAGGAGTTAGAGATAGCTTTAAATAAAATGGAAGAGGTGCTGACAAAACAGTATTGTATGAAAATACTTGTATGCAAGGGAAGAAAATGTAAGGAAAGAGCGAATATAAGGATAGAAGACGAAAGATTAGTAGAATTGACTGACTTTAGGTATCTAGGAAGTCAAATAAGTCAGGACGGAAGGAGCAGTAGAAATATAAAGCAAAGGATGACGCAGAGTAGGTGAATGGTTTGGAGCGCTGGTCTTTACGGGTGCGAAACATGGCGAAATAGAAAAGGTTAGAAATGTTCGAAATGTGGTGTTATAGGCGAATGATGAGGAGACCGTGGATAGAGAAGGTTAGAAATGAAGAGAAGAATAAGAGAACAGAGGACTCTTTGGAAGTCAATAAAAAATAGGCGAGATAGGTTGGTAGGACACCTTCTCAGGCATGAAGGTCTAGTCAGAGACATATTAGAGACAGAAATAGGAGTAAAGAGGGGTAGAGGTAGACCTAGATTGGGTTACTGTTCGTAAATAGTTAAGGATGTTGGTTGTTCTAGTTTTAGGGAATTGCGAAGTTTAGCTCAGGATAGGAAAGAGTGGAGGTACGTGTCCAACCAGTCTTAGCACTGACGACCTTATGATGATGATGAAGTGGTAGTAGGGATTGACGATTCAAACAATCGCAATCTGTAGTTACATTTGCTTTAAAAATCGCTTGACATTTGAAGGTTTCGCTTGTAACGGAACAATTAACGGTAGAACAACAAAAAAGAAGACAATAAACTTTAAATTAAATCAAACCGATC
>NW_020442306.1:0-1009 GCF_000699045.2 Agrilus planipennis
GAAAGAATAGGAGAACAGAGGACTCTATGGAGGTCAATAAAAAATAGGCGAGATAGGTTGGTAGGACACCTTCTCAGGCATGAAGGTCTAGTCAGAGACATATTAGAGGCAGAAACAGAAGTTAGGAATAGTTAAGGATGTGGATTGTTCTAGTTTTAGGGAAATGCGAAGTTTAGCTCAGGATAGGAAAGGGTGGAGGTACGTGTCCAACCAGTCTTAGGACTGATGACCTTATGATGATGACTGTTGTATTGTAATGTTGTAAATGTATTATTAAAAAGCTCTGAAGGCAGGTACACACATCATCATCATCATAAGGTCGGTCGGACACGCATCTCCACTCCTTTCTATCCTGAGCTAATCTTCGCATTTTTTTTAACACGAATTATATTTTACAATATTTTAGACAAAACTGTTGTTTTGATTGTGTCGGTGAGACAGCTAGCCCAGAGTATTGCCATTGAAATTTATCTTTTATCAATTGTGAGTATTTAAAGATAGTTCATTAAAACCAGTGACTATCCCAATTTTAGAACACCTCGAAAGTAAAAATAACAAGAGTGCAAGGGCCAATCTGAGGGAGTACGCAGTCGGGAAAATGCCTAGAGCGGCAAAAATGAGGAGCGGTAAAATTAAGGGTGCCGGGAGAATGCACGGAGAGAATACTCTTATAAAAATTGCATATCTGGGCACCCAGACAAAAAGTATTTGTTAAGCTTTTTTTTTTGAAAAATTACTATTTTAGATAGAGGCCGTAAATTCTTAGTCGAGCCATTAGATCACCCGAAATGTAATGATTGTTCACTTTTTTTGGGTTGAGAATACGAGGAAATTCACCCGATTTTTTTCCGATTTTACATTTGTGGACAGGCAACCCTTTTCGTTTTGTTTATGTATCACAAGTGTTCCCACCTAAGTTAAGAGAAGTACCTAGTTATTTCTGTTAGTTTGTATGTAGGTAATATAATACTGTTTGGGGATTACTTTTTTATCCTATAACGCGACGTTT
>NW_020442307.1:0-1063 GCF_000699045.2 Agrilus planipennis
CATTTTTGATACATCCCATGTCAGAACTTTCAAAGTTGACGATTGGATGAACTTTGGCCCAACATTGGGTTACCTAACTTTGACTGAATGGAGTTCATCCAAGGTTGATCCAAGTTGGGCTATTAATAGTTTTCTCTGTCCCAGATCTGGATCAAAGTCGGCTATATTACCTTCGTTTAAATAATTTTGGGCCAGCTCTGGATCAACTTACATTGATCGAGGATTTATTTTATATACTTAAATTCAAATAAAATGATAATAGAATGGTTAAATAAATATTGTAATCTATATTTTATTTTTTATTAATTAGACATTAATAGTACTTTTTATATTGTTGATTTTAAGACTGGTTGGACACGTACCTCCACTCTTTCCTATCCTGAGCTAATCTTCGCATTTCCCTACAACTAAAACAACCCATATCCTTAACTATTTGCGAACAGTATGTATAATCTAGGTCTACCTCTATCCCTCCTAACATCCGTTTCAGTCTCTAATGTGTCTCTAACTAGATCTTCGTGCCTGAGAAGGTGTCCTACTAATCTATCTCGTCTATTTCTTATTGACTTCTATAGAGTCCTCTGTTTTCATACTCTTTCTAATACCTTTTCATTTCTAACCTTTTCTATTTACGGTATCCTCATCATTCGCGTGTAACATCACATTTTGAACGCATCTAACCTTTTCTTTATCGCAGCGCCTACCTGTCCATGTTTCGCACCCGTACAGCGCCGCACTTCAAACATACACCTTTAACAATCTTTTTCGAAATTAACCGTTCGCGAGCATAGAAGTGACTTCTTTTTATTAAAGGCGACACGACCCTGCGCTACCCTCTGCTTTATATCCCTACTACTCCTTCCGTCCTGACTTATCTGACTTCCTAGATACTTAAATCGGTCACTTCTTCTAATTTTTCGTCTCCTATCTTTATATTCGCTCTTTCTTTTAAGGAATAGAAAAAAATATTTTAACAATTTCAATTATATCTTTTTTTATTAATAGATTATTGAAACTGGATTGAAAAATGATTAATAAATATTATCATTGATAATAATTAATA
>NW_020442307.1:2061-3088 GCF_000699045.2 Agrilus planipennis
TGGCAGTTTCGACAGAATACAGACCACTTCGAATTATTTTATTCGATTATGGTAACGTGCCTATCACGTTGAGGTTAGCTACGCCGGGATTCGTTTCAGCAAGTAGATATCCATACATTTAAATGGACCTTGTTGGAGCATACGTAATCCTAAAGTGTAGCATGGTACTACAAATGGCGTTTACCGCGCCATTTCTTGTATTTTCTAAAATTTCTAGTTGTCAGTTACTTCCTACACTTACAGTTACGTCCACTTCTCTTTGAACCGTGGTCTATACAAATCTGGAATTCGTTATTTTTGTTGTCATGTTTTTGACTAGCATCACTTTTAAAGGTCATTTAGACATAATTTTTGTTTGTACTGTAGGTAATTTAGTATTTCATCGATTTCCTGAATAAAAGATGAGGGTTACCATTTGAAATGAGTACGTTTACCTTGAAATGAACTTTTACCAAAGTCAAGGCCATCGTAGAGGTTCTGGTGGTTGTAGAGTAAAATTGTAAGTGTCATATCGAACATTTTTAGTTGTGACAGGATGTCATCAATTAATACTGTTATTCGAACATACGAGTAAAAATTATTCAGAAATACTTAAATTAGATACAGATAGTTTAGAATGACATGGACTTTCTAATGCGCGACAGCCGGTCTAAGTTAAAAGCCCCTATTATTGACCTGTAAGAGTAACGGTGAATGTTTGAATTTTCTAATTGTATTCAAATTAATATAGCTAATTTTTTTATATTGAACGCTTTAATTGGTTTATTAACTAATGTGTTTTAAATATCATACTTGAGTAATCGTTAATTAAATGACAAATATATTTATTTACAATCAGCAACTTGAGTGTAGCTATTATTGACAGGGTGAAATGATATCAGGGCCAACTATTGGCATACCCTAGACCCTAGGAATTGAAATTAAACAAATTAATAAATGTGTTTTAATTATCATAATTGAATAATCGTTAATTAAATGACAAATATATTTATTTAAAATCAGCAACTCGAGTGTAGGTATTATTGAC
>NW_020442308.1:0-1980 GCF_000699045.2 Agrilus planipennis
TTTATGTAGGTACCTAGGTACGTAGCCGTTTAAGCGACTGGTTTTGAAGTTAAGTTATAATAATATTGGAACGGTAACGTTGTTCTAACTTGACAGACACTTTGGGCAAGTTTGTAACGTACAAGTTTTGACTGAGTTCATCAGGCTGACGTTTTATTAAAGTTGAGGGTGTGAAAGGTAAATGCATCCCTTTGAACTTAGCTAACGCAAGGGGAGGTTGGGTGGCGAAAAGTATGTATGTATTAGTAGGTATGTCAATATAAATAGGATTAGATAATTAAAATGAGTAATAAATAGCTTGGGGTGGGATAGTAACATTCCTACCAAAACTAAAAAAAAACATTTGGGTGAAGTCTTAGTACAGTCCATCATGAGTTATGGGTGCGATTGAGAACGTACTTAAATCAAGGCGGTAGAAATGAACATCAACATCATTAAGGATAGTACAACTGTAGCGATAGATATACAGGGGTTTAGATGATATAGCAATATTAGCATCTAGCAAGGAGGATCTAGAGATAGCTTTAAATAAAATGGAAGCGGTACTGACAACACAGTATTGTATGAAAATAAGTAAAAGTAAAACAAAAATACTGGTATGCAAGGGAAGAAAAAGTAGGGAAAGAGCGAATATAAAGATAGGAGAAAAGTGGCTGATTTTAGTATCTAAGAAGTCAGATAAGTCTGGACGGAAGGAGTAGTAGGGATATAAAGCAGAGGATAGTGCAGGGTCGAATCGCCTTCAATAAAAAGAAGTCACTTCTATACTCGCGAACGGTTAATTTAGAAATTCGAAAAAGGTTGTTAAAGGTGTATGTTTGGAGCACGGCGCTGTACGGGTACGAAACATGAACGGTGGGCGCTGCGGAAAAGAAAAGNATTGAAATTTTCCCTTAAGGCACTCGCAAATAACAAATCGATTGACAGCTCCATGCCAGATGGATCAATTTCACCTTTAACATTTTCAAAATTAAAAGTTTGTACCCGATCAACGTAACGTGATGGTGGAAAACATGCCGTTGGAGGTAATATGAAATATTCGGGAAAATGTTAAAACGTAATGCATACGTCCAGAATTTTGTTGGTAAACTAAAAAACGGCAGGTATTTATTCTGTAAACGTTACAGGATTCAAAAACCGGAATTGTTTTGAAGAAAAACATATGACATAAATATTACAATTCTCTGAAAATATTACACTAAAATTTCGACAGATGGATAGCGAATACGTACCTAGATAAATGATGTTGATGCATTTCAGTTCAAAAATTATTAGCAAACAATGCATCATGTACACATCCGTCTGCGTAAATAAATAGTTGTTTTTGAAATGTTCTATGTTCGTGTACTCTGATCCAATACTCCTGTTAAATTAATAGACATAAAATGCCCGAAGAGGTACCAATACATCACTGATCGTGAGTAATCAATTCGATGATGCAGTAATTCCATTTTAGATTTACATTGCATAAACTCTCAATTTTCGATTAACTACAAATGTGTATGATGGGCTCACTGCATTAAAAAAGGGACTCGGATACAGTTGTCCCATTTTTTGAAATCCATTTTTAAGGATCTGTAGGTATTAACATAAACCCATCCGAATCCCTAGAGGACGAACCTCAATGCTGCAATCACAGAAATATATATTTGAGAAAACTCATAAGGTTGCTAGCTATTAAGGGCAAACTTATCTGGTGAAGTCGTTAAAGGACCTGTAGGTATCACTAAAAACTCATCTGAATCCTTAGAAGTCCTGAATGCTGCAATCGCAGAAATAAGTTTTTGAGAAAAAATCTTAGATTGGTAGATATTGTTGGGCAAAGAAAAAACTCTTCTGATTTAATACTCATAAAGAAATTAACTCAAATTTAATAAGAAAAGTGTAAGCTTTTGCCCCGTACTTAAGATTAACTCAAATTTCCTAAATGCATGTTTTGACTTATAATTTTGATTTGATTGAAAAGATTCGAATTTAGAA
>NW_020442309.1:0-1224 GCF_000699045.2 Agrilus planipennis
CTTGGAGAAACAAAGATTTTTTTGCAAATTAGGGCTTTTTTCCATAATTTCTACATTCAGCTATCAGACAACCTCATATCAGAAGATAATCGTCATAATTTTCCCAGCCAAAAGATAGGCCCAGCGTTTTGACTGTACATACTAAATGACTCGATATATAACAAGCACATTCTTTGGGCATATTCTTAGCTGTCTCTCTAACCTTAATTAGTTGGTCGCCCTGCACCATTTGATAAACTTGAGCAATGCCATTGTTAGTGGTTGTAGTTCAGCCGTCCCATACGTTCATAGTCCCCCAAACAGGTGTGGTGACATTTAAATCCGTCAAATGGGAGGAGCCTAAAAACATGGCGCCGATTAGGGAAAATTTATCGTAGTTCCTATAGTGTACCGTACAATTTCCAAGTTTTTAAATTACGATAAAATGATAAGTATTGACNGATTATTTTTATGTAGATTGATAAACCTTAAGTTTTGTCACAAATTAAATTTCTGAACGCAATCATAACATTTGACATTTGACAACCAAGTTTATTTTATACAAAAGTTTAGGTCAGTACGAAGTCTGCCGAGTCAGCTAGTATTTAATATTAAGCTAAAAAAAAAACAACGGATCTCCATAGTGACGGATTCAAGGAGAAAGGCCTAATCGGCAATCGTTCCAAGGAACCCATTCTTCAGTATAAGTCTTTGAAATCTTATTATCCAAAATCACTAATATATATTCAATGTTTTTTGAATTAAAGTAATTCTTAAAGGTTCGATGCAAATTGCTCATTTACCGCCACTTAAATCCGCCACTTGAATTTCCAGGAGGTTGACGAATGTTTATGGTGGCAAAAAAGGGCTCAACTGTACGGAAGCCGAAGAAGAAATTTAAGAAAGAAGAAGTCGAAATTGTGGATAAATCAAACGGGTGGAGGGCTTTAGTACCTATAGGCACTTATTTCAAAAGAATATGGCGAACGCTAAAATGTAACGATATTACAAATCTTTTACAAAAGCTGCCTGAAAAGTTTCCAATCTAATAAAGAAACAATAGGTTTTTGTCAAATTTACTTTTATTTTTCCACATAGTCTACTTATAAGCCCAAATACGTCCCTCAGTGATACTCCAACCTCTTTAACCTGTTCAAATAGTAAGTACTTGTAGTCTTCCTCTGCAAAATACATAGTTCTTCATTTAACGAATATCAGCGTCCTTCAAGCACAACTTTTTAGTTA
>NW_020442310.1:0-4785 GCF_000699045.2 Agrilus planipennis
ATAAAACCAGTGTAGGCACTTCATATCTGAAATAAATCCAAAAGCTCAAAAAAGCTTTAGATATATGCCAGATTTTCAAATATTATAATAACAGACATTAATGATAATTATAACACTAATAATTCTATTGGTATTTTACTGTTCTCAATATTTTTAAAAGGAAGAATACTTCAACAACTAGAGCAATGAATTTTATAACCATTTATCAGCTAATGTTTTTTCTTTTTTATGCTCCATAAAAGAAGCACATTAAAAACGTATCAGTATATAATAAAGATACCTCACGAAGGAAACGCTTTGGTCTATTTTGATTTGTGGTTTAAGAAAGCTTTTTATTTCGAAATTTTTTTATCGTTTCTCTTTAACTAGTTTATTCGAAGCATTGAAGACCGAATTTCGGTGGACTACTTTAAATTCATGTTTAAGTGAAAAAGTTGAGCGTATTCCGATTTTAGGAAACTGTTGTATTTAAACACCGTTGTTTAAAAGCAGTTTAAAGACTAGATTTAATTTAATAATTTGACACTGTCTACGTACGCAAGTATCAAATAAATTTAGCTAGCTATCAGTTCTGAAAACATGATTAATATTAAACTTTTCATCGGAATTATGAACGAATAATAAATGTTTAGGTTAATTCGATTCATAGGAAATCAGTCAGGAAAACGGAAGTGTCTAACAATATGTGAAAAAGAGTTATATTAATAATAATAATAATAATAATCAATATTACTACTAGTTCTAGAGTAATTAGGACGTAATAAAACAACATACTTACTAAGACATTATGTAACGCTAATCAGTTAACCAGATTAGAAAGTGCATGCTGAATACAGTGTTCAATTTGTTACTTAATTTGTTTCAACAATTTTATTACGAATTAAACTTTTAGTTAGAAAAAGCTTTGTTTTACTACAGGTCAGTGGCACTTAATAAATATGGGTTATTAATAATAGAATCGATTTTTACAGTTCAATACGTGTTTCTTCAAGATTTTCTTTGATTTTCCTAACTTAAATGCTCTGGACAATTTGGCCTTAAATTACGGTCTATTTATCAAACATTACTCAATTATGTATAGAAATAATAAAAAAATAATATCTTTAGTTCAGGCTGCAGGTGCTAATGAAATTAAATCTTCGAGATGAAGATCGCCGAAGAGAGACACCTCTGTTAATTACCACTGATATTCAGGTAGAAAAAAAATGTTAATTAAAAATAGTTAATTAATCGATTCACGGTTGAGCGGAGCGATTTTTCTATGCAGAAGTTTTCAAAATTTAACTGAGCTACCGGTTGTTCAAGGTGACGCTTTTCTTCATCCTGAATTATTGGCCTTGGAGAAGAAAGTGATCAATTCTCAGCTACAACTTTAAAGAAGTGTAATGCTACTTAAGGAATCAGTAGCGGCACGGTAAATAAATCCTGAAAAATTAGAAAACTTTCTAACATGAAATTTTGTAACTTTTCGCATTGATAATGCCGCATTGAAGAATTTAAGACACCTGTTGTCAATATTCATATTATTATATGTGTTTCTTTTCGAGAGGTTTGTTTTAAAATTGTGTAAAAGGAATCAGACATCAAACATACACGGACTGTAATGAAAACTACCATCCACTAGCATGCCGCAATCGATATTGTAGGAGCAACAGTGAATTGCCCTACGTGCGCAAACGCACAACAGTCTAGCTCCACCCCGTTGGAGCTGTGAAGCGTACAGTTCCATATAAAGATAATTACACCTTTTTAATGCATTAAGCTTCAAGATTACGTATTGTATAAATATAAAGAATGGATTAAATGAAAATGAAATGGAAATAGGGGGTGTTGTAGTTCAACAATGACGAACCACCACTGTTTAACTTTATATATATATTGTGTATACATAAATGATATCTCAATTTGGAGCCTGGGAACGTCAGGTATTACATAAAAATCGTTTGTAGCGTAACTACCTACAACGCCACAACTTCTTCAGGTTTTTTTTTCTATACATACATAATAAATGACATTTTTATCCGGCGTCGTTACAAAAGTTGCTTAACTTTAAACAGATTTCTTTCTTTAGTAGGTAATTGAGATAGTCAATCCGCAAACTGGGAAAAAGAAAACAAGTTTTTAAGAATTATATCGAACGATAGGTTTGATTTATTGTATAACAGATACATTAATTTTTGAAACTTACAAACTACTGTTACAGTTATTATAAACAGTTACGATAACTTTTGTTAACGATGAACTTTTAATAAGTAAACGAAATTGAACAAAGATAAGTAAACAGGAAGTTTTTAATCTTCGGGTTCTTCCTTCTTAGGCTGCATTAGAATAGGACAAAGCCGTTTAGGTTGTGGCTCGACAGCTTCACCTTCGTCTCCACGTTCGCCAGTTAATACCGCAGCATCAATTTCATATTTGTTTATATAAAACAATGTACCGCCATTTGGCTGTATTGCACTTGCAGAAACTAAAAATTATTTTCCAAAATCTTAAATTAACTGACGATCTTTTTGATTCTCGTTTTATCAATTGCAATTATCTACCTTCCAAGTGGTAATAAAGCCCAATACAGCAGTGGTGGTACGCGCATTCAAAAATAGGTAAAGGGTGCAAAACCGGGAGGAAACTAAATATAAAATTAGGTTCAGTACGCTGACGAATATACCTCAGAGTTTGTAGCAAAGTGAAGTAGACTATTCAACGAGCCGCGATCTCGTCTAAGGGTGCGATGCCGAATCATCACCGCTGCTATATCAACCCTCTCGCGCTAGCAGAAGTGTAGCGGTCACTTACCTACCCCTTCACTTGAACATATTATACGCGTTTTAGAAAATACTACAAATGGCGCAGTAACGCCATCTGTAGCACGATGCTACATTTTAGGATTACGTATGCTCCAACAAGGTCCACTTGTGTGGATATCTACTTGCTGAAAACGAATCCCAGAGTAGCCAACCTCAACGTGATAGGCACGTTAGCTTAATCGAATAAAATAATTCCAAGTGGTCTGTATTCTGTCGAAACTGCCAGACGCGGATCGCGATTTCGATCTTTTTGGATCTCAGGTAGCTCCGACAGAACACAGACCAACTTTTACCTGCTGTCTTAACAGTGCGTTGTAGAAAATACTACAAATGGCGCAGTAAACGCCATCTGTAGCACGATGCTACATTTGTCTGTGTTCTGTCGGAGCTGCCTGCGACGCGCCGATGAGATCCAAAAAGATCGAAATCGCGATCCGCGTCTGGCAGATTCGACAGAATACAGACCACTTCGAATTATTTTATTATATTATACGCATGTTAAGGGCTTTTTAACGTATTTTCAGCAAATACAATTATTTTATTTAAGTAGGTACTTTTTTTTGTAAAACAAAATCTAATTGTAGCAAAAATTACATTTATTTTCTGAAAAATCTACTTCACCTAAATAGCCACCATCACTGCAATATAAGGAATTAAAAAAAAAGAAATATATAAAGTCAAAAATGTACCGTCTATTTGAGCAAAAGTCTCTACGTTTAATGGCGTTTGTAATCTTTTCCTCTTGTTAGATCTACCAGTATTTCCGTCTCTCTTGTCCTTCTCTAGTAAACGAATGAAAAAATAAGTCATGATTTAATAAATATCAATTATTTAACTATTTTCCTTTGACTAATTTCGTACAATAATGTAATTTTTTTATTTTCTTATCTCTATTTATAGGTTAAAAAGGTAATGAGGGTTCTACTCTTGCACTGATTACGTAGCATTATAATCAAAATTACTATTCTTATATTAATTATTATGGTATTGTTTAACGTACCATGTTTTTCCATTATTTGAGCAATATCCCTTCTAAGAGCTCTTGAGACAAACCCCAAGAAGATGTTCAAAGCATCTTGATCAATCATAGGTGCAGCCGCTTAAACAATTAAAACTTTCAGCTATCAATGAAACTTTTAATTTATATTGTATACTTACGTCTTAAAATAACATGAACAAATAAAGGTTTTTGCTCCATTTTACTTTCCTTTTTTAACTTTTAATCACCGAAAACACAAAACCTTATAGTTTCTCTGACGTTTAGTCAACAATTGTAGTTAGTCAATTGTTTCCGCTATGGCCATCTCAGTATTATAGGTAGTAATATCGATTTCAGGCCATTTTTATTTAATTATTATTAATTTTGATGATTAATAAATGTAATAAAACTCTTTTTCAGATGACAATGAACAACAGCATAGGCTTAAACGAATGTTCCAGCCTAAATAGAAAATGTGAATCCAGGTAAGATAAATTAAGGTGTAAAAAAAATTTATTTACGCCTGGAAATAATAATCTGTGCCCTGGTGTAAATTTAAAATTTAGCAAAACATAAAAATAAATAAAGTTAAACATTATTAAAGACTTTATTTCCTATAAAACATGTTTTATTATGGTTTCTACTTAGGATAAATTAAAATATGAATATTGATTTTCATTAGAATACGTAACGTTGTTTCTCGCATTGCATATTAATTTGATTTGAAGGCGTAAGGCAGCTTAGCCTACACATGGTGGTGCTCATTTAAATTCAAGCTTATTTAAAAAATTGACAGCTACGTTCTATTCAATCTGATTTTATTGTGACGGCGATTTTGATTTTGTCCACACCGCAAATTTCTCCAATAAATCATCAATTTCATCATTGCCGCTGATGTTTATCCAGTGCGATGACATTTTCGAATAAAAGGCGATTACATTTTAAAGATAATGGTTTACGCGTTTTGTTTCTGTCTTTCTTTAACCGGTTCAATTTATGTTT
>NW_020442310.1:8833-9307 GCF_000699045.2 Agrilus planipennis
CAACAAGGTCCACTTGTGTGGATATCTACTTGCTGAAAACGAATCCCGGCGTAGCCAACCTCAACGTGATAGGCACGTTAGCTTAATCGAATAAAATAATTCCAAGTGGTCTGTATTCTGTCGAAACTGCCAGACGCGGATCGCGATTTCGATCTTTTTGGATCTCAGGTAGCTCCGACAGAACACAGACCAACTTTTACCTGCTGTCTTAACAGTGCGTTGTAGAAAATACTACAAATGGCGCAGTAAACGCCATCTGTAGCACGATGCTACATTTGTCTGTGTTCTGTCGGAGCTGCCTGCGACGCGCCGATGAGATCCAAAAAGATCGAAATCGCGATCCGCGTCTGGCAGATTCGACAGAATACAGACCACTTCGAATTATTTTATTATATTATACGCATGTTAAGGGCTTTTTAACGTATTTTCAGCAAATACTAATTGAAGGTAAAAGAAAAAGAATTGACACTAGGA
>NW_020442311.1:0-542 GCF_000699045.2 Agrilus planipennis
TATCGGGTTTTGTTCAAGTGACCACCCTCTTTCGATCACCCACCTCCACCCGCTTGAAAATAATTTTTTATTGAATTTTATTTGAATTATAGTGTATGAAAATTATCAAAATAATCAACTTTCAACCCCCATAACTTTTTATGGGGGTGAGACCGCCGCAAACTTTTTATGGGGTTTTGTTCAAGTGACCGCCCTCTTTCGATCCCCCACCTCCACCCGCTTGAAAAATAATTTTTTATTGAATTTTATTTGAATTATAGCGTATGAAAATTGTCAAAATAATCAACTTTCAACTCCCAAAACTTTTTATGGGGGAGAGACCGCCGCAAATTTTTTATGGGGTTTTACTCAGGTGTTCACCCTCTTTCGACCTCCCCTACCCTCTTTCGATCCCCCCTACCCCCATCCCCATCTAACCCACATAACTTTTTATGGGGGTGAGACCGCCACGAACTTTTTATGGTACAGTGGTGGGGGAGACCTCCTCTTTCGATCCCACCCACCCCCACCCCCTTCGGGGGTGGGGGCCATAATCTAGACAT
>NW_020442311.1:2407-3240 GCF_000699045.2 Agrilus planipennis
AATCTAGGTCTACCTCTACCCCTCCTAACTCCTGTTTCTGCCTCTAATATGTCTCTGACTAGACCTTCATGCCTGAGAAGGTGTCCTGCCAACCTATCTCGTCTATTTTTTATTGACTTCCATAGAGTCCTCTGTTCTCCTATTCTTTCTAATACCTCTTCATTTCTAACCTTTTCTACCCACATTAACCTCATCATTCGCCTGTAACATCACATTTCGAAGGCTTCTAACCTTTTCTTTTCCGCCGCGCCCACTGTCCATGTTTCGTACCCGTACAACGCCGCGCTCCAAACATACACCTTTAACAACCTTTTTCGAATTTCGAAATTAACCGTTCGCAAGCATAGAAGTGACTTCTTTTTATTCAAGGCCACTCGACCCTGCGTTATCCTCTGCTTTATATCCCTACTACTCCTTCCGTCCTGACTTATCTGACTTCCTAGATACCTAAAATCAGCCACTTCTAATTTTTCGTCTCCTGTCTTTATATTCGCTCTTTCCGTATTTTTTCTTCCTTTGCATACCAGTATTTTAGTTTTACTTCTGCAAATCTAAACATACTAATCTTTTGCCCCTGTACATCTATCCCTACAGTTGCACTGTCTTTAATGATGTTGATCGCGTCTTCGATGTATAGATTAAAAAGTAGCACTGACAGTGTGCATCCCTGTCTGACTCCCTTCCTACTATTTACTTCTCTGCGTTGCATAACTGCCTGTTGCTCTTTATACAAACTAAGTGTTAAGAGTCTTTGTTATGAGTATTACTTTGAAATATTTTGGAAAGGAATTTGTTTCGGTTGTAAAATTTATTTATTTATTTGGGTACCTACA
>NW_020442312.1:0-602 GCF_000699045.2 Agrilus planipennis
TCAAGCTCTCAACTTATCTAACTGACTGTCAAAATTATAAATATAAACATAAAGTTGCATCTTCTTTGATCCAACCAGTTTGTTTAAAATTTTTTTTGGCTAATTAATTAAACTTGGTGAAAATTAAAACAGTATTGTATGAAAATAAATAAAAGTAAAATAAAAATACGGGTATGCAAGGGTAGAAAAAGTAGGGAAAGAGCGAAAATAAAGATTTTAGACGAAAAATCAGAAGAAGTGACTGATTTTAGAAATTCGAAAAATATTGTTAGTGTATGTTTGAAACGTGGCGCTGTATGGGTGCGAAACATGGATGGTGGACTTGGCGGAAAAGAAAAGGTTAGAAGCGTTCGAAATGTGGTGTTACAGGCGAATGATGAGGGTACCGTGGATAGAGAAGGTTAGAAATGAAGAGGTATTAGAAAGAATAAGAGAACAGGGGACTCTATGGAAGACAATAAGAAACAGGTGAGATAGGTTGGTAGGACACCTTCTCAGGCATGAAGGTCTAGTCAGAGACATATTAGAGGCAGAAACAGGAGTTAGGAGGGGTAGAGGCGACGTATTTTGAATTTCTTATTCGCAAATAGTTAAGGATGTGG
>NW_020442312.1:780-3104 GCF_000699045.2 Agrilus planipennis
GCGAAACATGGACAGTGGGCGCTGCGGAAAAGAAAAGGTTAGAAGCGTTCGAAATGTGGTGTTACAGGCGAATGATGAGGATACCGTGAATAGAGAAGGTTAGAAATGAAGAGGTATTAGAAAGAGTAAGAGAACAGATGACTCTATGGAAGTCAATAAGAAATAGGCGAGTTAGATTAGTAGGACACCTTCTCAGACATGAAGGTCTGGTCGAAGACATATTAGAAGAAGAAGCGGAAGTAGAAGGGGTAGAGGTAGACCTAGATTGGATTATTGTTCGCAGATAGTTAAGGATATGGGTTGCTCTAGCTTTAGGGAAATGCGAAGTTTAGCTCAGGATAGGAAGGAGTGGAGGTACGTGTCCAACCAGTCTTAAGACTGACGACCTTATGAGGATGATGATAGTCTTGCGTATTTGATCTTGGTCTTGCATATATGGTCTTGGTTTTAGTCTCAAGGTCAAGACAAATTTTGCTCTTCACAATATAGTTAGTTGTAAGTGAGTGTACTTATGTACATTAGTTGTAGTTCTTGAAGCTCGTACTTCCTAGGTGTGTTAATTAGAAGTTATTTTTCGCTTTTAAAAGCATACCCAACATATTTTAACTGAACGCCATTCATTAAACATCATTACAGATTATTATTACCGTTCGGGACACATAATTTTAATACGATAAGCATCTTCCAGAGCATTAGAGTTATTATTTGCGTGTTTGTTTTTGATGTTCTTGATCATTTACGCCTTGAGAAAGATGCAAAGGAATGTAGATGGAATTATGTACAATACGTAGAAAATACATTATCGGTTACTTGTATATGTATCTGTTTATTATGCACTTTATCTCAAGTCACGATTTTTTCTCTAAATATTGTACAATTCTAATGAAAATAAATAGCAATAATTAAACTGTCGCTTAGACGGTGGCTAAAAATTATTGGTTTCAAGATATTTTATTGGAAATAACACGACAAGGAGTTGAAAATAATGAACTCAAGAATAGAAGTTAGTATCTAGGAGAGTAATAATAATTAAATGACATTTGTTTATAAAAAATGAAGTTCCTAACTTTCACATATGAAATGGAAAATACGTTCTGAATTAATCTAAGAGGAAGCATTTAGTTCATTAAATACGAAAAAGAATGCATATTCCTTATGGAAGAAGATAAAAATATAAAATTCACAGTATTCCCATTTTACGCAAGTAGGTATGTTATCCGGATTGACAATACCAGACACAGTTGACAAAATTCTATAATCCTTTTTGGGAATTTTCATTAATCAAACTAGAGACGTAAGAAACTTAAACCATAGCGTTAGACGCAACACATCGACATTATTCAATCGTCGAATATTTATCCTTAGACTGTCAAATCTGTTTCTCCACGATTTTATTTGAGACTAATCTCATACACACTATCCCACTAGTATTTCCTTTCAAAAATAATCGTAAAATTTCAATAATCATTTGAAGCAGACATAGCTTGCATCAATTGCTAGTGACAACCATTTTTGTTAACTGTAACAAAGAAAGCACATTTTTATGATTTATTATGTCTATTCAAAAATTATCGCGAATTTTGTTTTTTCAAAAATTATTTATTTATTCATGAGTATCTATTTTGTTCGCTTCAAAGTAATCCCCACCAGATATTATACACTTGTACCAATGTTTTTTCCAAACATCGAAGCACTTTAAAAAATCATTTTTTGTGATCTTGTTCAGCTCCTCCTTCGATGCTATCTTTATCTTCTCAATCCTAGCGTAGCGTCGTTTTTTCATGAGCCTCTTCAGTTTCACGAACAATAAAAAGTCACAAGGGTCAGATCTGGGGAATATGGTGGCTGCGCTATTATTAAGGTGTTGTTTTTGGCCAAAAATTCGTGCATAAGCAACGATGTGTGCGCAGGGGCGTTATCATGGTGTAAAAGTCAATCTTTGTTCTTCCACAAATCGGGGTGTTTCTGGCGGATTGCTTCGCGCAAATTGCGCATAATTTGCAAGTAATATTCCTTGTTAACCGTTCTATCTTGTGGCAAGAACTCATGATGCACTACTCCTTTGCAATCGAAGAAAAATTTAAGCAAAACCTTCACATTTGATCTAACTTGACGCGCTTTTTTCGATCGTGGTTCGTGCGATAGCTTCCATTGAGATGATTGAGCTTTGGTTTCCGCGTCATAACCATAAACCCTTGATTCGTCACCAGTTATGACTCTCTGGATCAAATTTGGGTCGTCGCGGACAGAGTCGAACAGCTCCTTAGCAATGTTAATACGATACTGTTGTTGGTCAAAATTGAGCAATTTTGATACGAATTTCG
>NW_020442313.1:0-94312 GCF_000699045.2 Agrilus planipennis
ATATTAGTTATAATAAACTTACCTAAACAAATATTTACAGACACAGAACAGTTTCTTGCTATGTAATTTATATACATCTTCAGATTATATCTTGCCTTAACATATATATATTTTTCGTCATTAATAATTTTCACCAATTGTTCTGTTACATTAACAGATACATGCTTACAATTTAGATCGTTCTTTACCTTTAATAAACTTTTTATACAGGTTGATAACTTTTTTCTATTACTTCATTCTTTCAAAAATACTGATGTTGAATTAGCTTGCAATTTTCTTTTAAATAATAAACTTTATCATCACTCAAACTCACGTATGCAGTGGGTGGTATTATTGTTGTATTAATTTTGGTTGGTACAGTATAAATGGCACAAATTAAATTCTGTTTTATCTAAAATAGGGGCGTGAAGCAAAAACACAACATGGTTTGGTGTTATGTAAAGCTCTACCTGTATGGTTTGTATAAACAAAACATTATCATAGTAGTAATAGGAATTTGAACTGTGAAATTTGGATAATGAATTTTTCATAAATTTAATCTGCTCCTCACCGATTATGCTCAAGTGCAAATGCTTGAGAGCTGCGAAACTTATCGCCGTTTGCAAATTATTAATTAAACCTTTTAACTGATTGATAATGAACTTAAACGAATAAAGATCATTAGAGATGGTTTCCCTCTGCCTAACATTATTAAACGACTTCTCTATTACCACGAAATTAGCTGATATATTCATTAGTGTGTCTTCATATACTTGATTTACTTTTTATTAATAGATAACTGTTTATTGAAATGATTAACCAAATTTTCCTGATTTTGTTTTAGCGTATTTATAGCCTTACCGTAGCTCTCTCCATCCTCTGCATCTAAATTTCCTGATATAAATTTAAACACTGATCCTAAAGCGTTGATTAGTCCTAGTTTTTTACGCTGTTTTTCCTGATCAAACACATCCGGATGAATAATTCTTAATTGTTCTCTTAGGTAATTGACTTCCTGCCGTAAATAATTGGTTTAATGTATGAGTGTTATATTGTTACTGTTACCAGAAGAATCCTGCAACATATTTATATTTCTTTCTAAGTTTACTATTTGGTTACTGAGAGGTTTTAAAGGAAAGTTGTGAATGAAAATGTGATGTGTTACTTGGACTCTTGCGGTTCCTAGTTTCAATGGTAGTATTCCTGTTGTTAAGGATTATAGTCATACATGTCTAGTTGGTTAAGTACCCTGTATATTTTCTGTGAACGAGTTTGTTAGGTAACCCTGAGTGGGGAGATTGGGATATACAAGGTTCATCGATTTTTGTATGCCATCTTGGTGGTGGTTTTTTACCTGTGCAACACGCATCGTGTTGGCATTCTTTTCGAGACACACATACAGTCCACCACGCACTTCACCCATTTTTATTAACAATAAAGAGTTAAACNAGAACCAATAACATCATGTGACCAGTAACAGCAACCGTTTAACAGTAACCATTTCATAGTTACACGTTTACGATCGATGATGTTTCGTCAGTTACCTACTACTCTGTGCTACAATCGGTTATCTTACCCTACTAAGCAACAAGAATTATACATCTCATGCTGTTAGTAAGCGAAATTAAAATGTTGAGGGATTAGTGAAAAATACAAGTAATAAAGCAGTTTGTAGAGAGAATAATAGAAACGTACAGATACAAAAGGTTTTAAGAAGATACATTTGAAAGATAATAACAATAGGAAATATTTACAAAAGAAATAATTCAATTTTATACTACAATGTTGGCATTGAGAAAAATACCAAAGCTAAAGATAATATGCAGTAAAAAATATATGTGGCAAATATAGGTAGCCACAAAACAATAGTTCTCTGACACGATTCAATATAATGGTTGGAGTTGACAGCGCGACTGACCTTAGCTTTTCATTTCCAAATTTTGCTCCATTCCTGGAATAGACGACCATACATGATCTCAACGGCAGCGACCAATCGTTAATCATGATTAAAGGTATGAAGGACAGCGTCAACACCCGTGTAACAACCCATCGTAAATGATTAATTCAAGAAGCAAACTGAAACTAGTACCAATCTATCATCTCCAATGACTTACATAACTTAACCAAATTTGATGAGGCCCCTAGAGTGAACTCTGTATTAGGGGAGTTTTAACAATCTTATCTTAATTACAGCAGAAGCAATAATCCCTAGTCCCTTGATGGAGCCGGGAATGTGAGCAGGCTATCAAAAATAAAAAAGACATTTAGAGTTCTTAAAATGAATAACACAGAAGAGAATAGAATTGAATTGAAAAGACTAAGAACAATTGCTCGAAGAGTAACCAGCGAGGCTCAATAAAAATATTGGAGGGAATTTACATCTTCATTTGATAGCAACACTCCCACCGGCACCATACGGAGTAAAGTTAAAAATATCAACGGTTTTAGAGCGAATTCCTTCCCTCTTTTCTAATCAGCCCCACCAATATCACAGGCACAGATAATAAAGGTTTCTTTCTTGCAGACACATTTGCAGCAAATTCAAGTGACGCCAACTTCATCCCTGAATATTTAGCTTTGAAATCCGCAGGTGGCTATCCCCCAACAATGGACAATCAGTACAGTCAAGATCCAATGAATAATTTAATTACTAAAGAAGAATTTAACCATATCTTACATAACATTGAAGACACCAACCCCGGACCTGATGACATACCCAATGCATTCATTAAAAATTTACCAGTAACAACGGAGACTCTTAATTTCATTTAATCATGAAAGTCTTAGAAACAGTCCAGGAATCGTTGTCAACCAACAATAAGTTTATAATATTTTCAGACTCTAAGTCATGTCTAACAGCAATAACCAACAAGTGGAATAACAATCCACTAATCAACTTAATTCAAAACCAACTGGTCAAACTCAAATATCAATAACATCGTAGAATTGTGCTTCAATTCTGCCCACCAACGAATAAAGGATATTGAGAACGCCGACACTGCCGCTAAGGATAGTTTAGTCTCTGTATCACATGAAAACGCTTCCACGCCCATTAACGATCTAAAGAAATGGTTACTAAATAAAATTTAAAAAAATGAAACGAGGAATTGATTAAACTCACAGTCGAAGCTCCATAGAGTAGGGAAATCCCCCTTGGTTCACCCCCCTAAAACCTCGTTAAGTAGAAAAGAAGAAACCTGTCTATGCAGAATAAAAATTGGCCCCTCTAACTTTACTTACATACATCGCATCACAAAAAGTAAGCTAAACCTGTTGTGTATTCAAACTTATGGCAGCTTCGTAGAAGGGTATTTTATGAATTTAATGTATCGATGATTTGTGAGTCACCTGGGCTAGAGCATGTGTTTGTTTTGTCTTCGATGCCTTCTTCAGTTCTTTGTAATAGTAGTCGTAAGTTTGCCTTGAAACTATAATCTCTTTTTCTGTTCCTCTTAAATACAATCTACACATTTTTGGAATTTTTGCATTTTCTTTTAAAAATCATAGTTCCACACACTGCCGCATCAACTTGCTAACAGGGTTATGGGCCCCGACTTGTGCGTAGGCTCGTAATCATTTCGTGATTAACAGTTAAAGGTTGTGCAATTGACTTTTGTTTGTCGTCGCAAAAATAAAAATAAAGTAGCGGTAAACGACAATGTGAATATCGGGATTGTAAGAGTAAGTTTTATTGATACATAATATTTGGGTCGAAAAGGTAAACTTTTAGAAGTTTATATATATTTACGCCAATTCTTCTAAAACTTAAGAAAAGATAGGCTGTTTAGGATTGTAGTCATACATGTCTAGTTGTTTAAGTACCCTGTATATTTTCTGTGAACGAGTTTGTGAGGTAACCCTGAGTGGGGTGATTGGGATATACAAGGTTCATCGATTTTGTATGCTATCTTGTCGGTGGTTTTTTACCTGTGCAGCACGCATCGTGTTGGCATTCTTTTGGAGACACACATACAGTCCACAACGCACTTCACCCAATTTTATTAACAATAAAGAGTTAAACCAGACAAAATTGATTTTTACTAGTGCCTATACAACTCAAATTATACATAAAAAGTTGGTCCATACGAGCCCGATGGTGGATGCTTTATTGTTAATTACGCAATTCTAATGGTAACTGGTAGCAGTACTAATCTAATCTGCAAGCGAACAAACACAAGACTCAAGAAAACGTAAGTCACTTTCCTTTAATACATATTTCCTTTATTTAAATGGTACTTGCTTTGATACAGAATAGTATTTAAATAAGAATGTCTGATCAAGAACAAAGCGAATTAGGAAATCAATATCAATTAGGTTTAGGCTTAAACAGCGATAACACAAATGTCTTAGGAAGCGTAAAATTGCGTCATATGGACGTACCAGATTTCCACGGACAATTCGACGAATGGTTAACTTTTAAGGATAGTTTTGTTACGTTAATTCACGAAAATCCGAAATTATCAAACACACAAAAATTCTTTTATTTGAGATCATGCCTCAAGGGCGAAGCAGTAAATGTAATTCATTCCATGAAGATGACACACAATAATTACCCTACCGCGTGGGATATGTTATAAAAACGCTACGAAAATACGAAACGCATTATTAATACGCATTTGAACGCTATACTCGAATTACCGCATGTAAAGCAGGAATCTTATGTACAATTACGTACTTTGCTTGACGAGTTTTCAAAGAATTGCTACGCATTAGAAGCCTTAGGTCAACCCACTAATTATTGGGATACGCCAATGATTTGTATTATTATTTCTAAAGCAGATTTGCAAACAAAACGTGAATGGGAGCATCATATACGAAAGGATGAAGCAAAGAATGTTACTTTAACAAAATTACTGAATTTTCTTATTGAGCGGTGTCAATTTTTGGATACTCTTGAAAATAAACGCAAAAATGTAAAGGGTTCTCGCGATGAAAAATCTTTTACTCGTTTGGCTTTAAACAAGGTATCTTGTTCGTTTTGCAAGGAAAGTCACTTCAATAATCAATGCAAAAAAATATTAAGAATGTCACTGCCTAATAGGTTAGCAGAAACTAAAAAACTTAAGCTACGCAGAAACTGTTTAAGGCTTAATCATTTTGTGGCGGATTGTAAATCGAGTTTATGTAAACATTGCAATATGAAGCATCATACCCTATTACACAATTCTGAGCTTACAATTAATAATGATACATCCAGTGAAATAAATAAATCGGTAACAGACAAAGACACGCACACGTCAGTAGCATGTACGAGTTTTACGCAATACGTACAAAAATCTTGCGTGATAGAAAAGGGTAAATCGTCGCAGGTTTTACTTGCCACAGTCGAAATAAACATTCTCAATTCTAATGGAAAACGGGTATCTTGCCGTGCACTGCTAGATAACGGTTCGCAGTCTAACTTTATGACAAAATCTATAGCGAGAAAGCTGAATTTAAAAACTAAACAAATTCGTACTCCAATAGCTGGTGTAAACAACTTATTAAGTTATATTTCGGACAAAACTGAAGCTACTATATATTCTAAAAATAGCACATTCAAAACAAGGGAAACATTCTTAATCATTGAACAAATTACCATGCCACAAACATCGTTTGATGTTACAGAATTAAAATTACCAAGCAATATAAAGCTAGCAGATAAAAACTTTCATCAATCTGATCCTACTAATTTGCTTTTAGGTGAAACACTACTAGGGAGTCAGATTAAGCTAATGCCAGCCGGACCGATTGTCCAAGAAACGAAATTTGACTGGATAGTTTCTGGTTCGTTATTCTTGCCTAAAACTAACAATTCCGTATTCTGTAATTTAACTATTTCCGATCATCAGTTACAAGAGCAGGTTAAGCAGTTCTGGCGATAGAGGAAATACATGAGAAAAAATGTCTGTCAAAAGAAGAACTAGAATGCGAATAGCATTTTATAGAAACGGTTAAGCGAGACTCTAGTGGTAGGTTTGAAGTTAGTTTACCTTTAAAAAACAACGTTTCGAAATTAGGCGATTCTAAACATAATCCAACAAACAGATTTTTAGCACTAGAAGGTCGTTTAAAGCGTAATGCCGATTTAAAATCACAATATAAAAATTTTCTCGAAGAATACGAAAATTTGGGACATATGTCTCCCATAGATATCGCGAATGACGACAATCATAATCCAATCTTTTATTTGCCACATCATGGTGTAATAAAGGAACAAAGTAAAACTACAAGGCTCAGGGTGGTTTTTGATGCATCTTGCAAAACTGACTCAGGACTGTCGTTAAATGACGTACTCAAAATAGGTCCAAGTATCCAAAGCGACTTGTTTTCTATTGCTATCAAAATGCGAAAACATAACATATTATTTATTAGTGATATCGAGAAAATGTATCGACAGATTAACGTGAAGCCAGAACAAAGAGACCTGCAGAGAATAATATGACGTACGGGTCTAGATCAGAAGCTCGAACATTATAAATTAAATACAATTACTTACGGAACAGCTCCGGCTTCGTTTTTGGCTTGTCGTGTATTACAACAATTAGCGTTAGAAAATGAAGTTCAATTTCCCGAAGCTGCACAAGCAATAAAACATGATTTCTATATGGACGATCTAATCAGTGGCGCAGATAATATTCAGTCAGCATTAAAATTAGAAATCTCCGACATCCTTAAATCTGGTGTTTTTTTGTTACGCAAATGGTGCTCCAATAGTCAGGAATTGCTTGATAGTCAAAAGATAGAGGACTTACCTGAATATTATATTTCGAGGGACGAGAATATTAAGGCCTTGGGATTAATATGGAACCCAAATAATGATAAATTTTCTTACTGTATCAATTTACCTCAAACTAAAACTATCACCAAACGTTTCATTTTATCAACAGTTTCGAAAATATTCGACCCTTTAGGTCTTATAGGTCCAGTCATAGTTCAAGCAAAGCTTCTTCTCCAGAAACTTTGGCAAATTCAAATCGCATGGGATGAGCCTGTCCCTGCGGATTTATGTACTTCCTGGTCTCGATTTTATGATATGTTGTTAGATCTAAACGACATTAAAATACCTCGTCAGGTTACTATTTCAAAATACACAAGAATACAATTACACGGTTTTAGTGACGCTTCTGAACTTTGTTTCGGTGTTTGCATATATGTAAGGACACAAGATTCTAGCGGACAATACTTTACTAAATTGTTATGTGCAAAATCTAAAATAGCGCCATTGAAAAGAATTTCATTACCTCGTCTAGAGTTAAATGGAGCAATGTTATTATCACGGTTAGCTAGTAAAGTAGAGGGGACTCTAGATATGTCTATTTCTGAAAAATTTCTTTGGTGCGATTCTACAATCGTCTTGAATTGGTTATCGGCAGAATCAAATATTTGGAACACATACGTTGCTAATAGGGTAACAGAAATACAGGAACTTACAAAACAATGTGTATGGAAGCATGTTCCGTCTACGCTGAACCCTGCTGATGTAATATCTCGAGGATGTAATCCGAGGGACTTAATGGACAACACCTTGTGGTGGTTCGGATCTGATTTTTTAAGTCACGAGTCGAATGCATGGCCTGAATCACAATTTGTAAAAATCTCGGATGTACCCGAAAAGCACAAAATAACTATATTATCATTCTTGACTCATTACAATGCAGATGACTTATTTGACAAATTTTCTTCATTAACCAAATTGCAAAGAGTTTTCGCCTATGTGCTTAGATTTTTATATAACATCAATTCAGCCAATAAGACAAAGCTCAGCGGTGATATTACTTTAAACGCATTAAAACAGTCTCTAATTTTATTGATCAAAATTGCACAACATAAGGTCTTGGCTGAAGAACTAAGGTGCTTACAATCTCAGAAACCTATTGCGAACTCTAGTAAACTTTTGTCTTTAAATGTATTTTTGGATAGGGAAGGTTTAATACGAGTAGGAGGTAGAATTACTCAAGCCGAGTTAGATTTTGATAAAAAACATCAGATACTCCTACCTCCTCGGCACTCATTAACAAAATTAGTAACAACAGCATACATCGAATGCGATAAGGTATAAGTATTGGCCGATTCACGGTAAATGAACGGTAAAGAATATTTTAAGCAAATGTGTAGTTTGTTTTAAAACTAAACCTTCTAATTTAAACCCATTAATGGGAAATATTCCCAGATCTAGACTGGTGCCAACCAGACCCTTTTCTTCGACAGGTGCAGATTATGCAGGTCCGATTCTAGTCAAGGACGGAACTTTAAGAACGCGCAAATTGGTAAAAATTTATATATGCATTTTTGTTTGCTTTACCACCAAAGCTGTGCACATTGAGCTGGCTGGAGATTTGTCTACCAAATCATTCTTAAATTGTTTAAAGCGCTTCGTTTCTAGAAGGGGCCTTTGTACGCATAAATATAGTGGGGGCGAATAATGAATTAAAAAACATTATTAAGACATTAAAGAATTCCGTTCAGAATAGTGAAATTTGCGAGTTTCTTCTTAAAAATTCTATAGAGTGGCATTTCATTCCTTCCTTTTCACCACATCAAGGAGGTATTTGGGAAGCTGCCGTGCGTTCTGCTAAAACATTATTAGTTCGCGTTTTAGGAAATGCTCATATAAATTATGAGGGTTTGTATACCGTTCTGTGTCAAGTAGAAGCAGTGAATATAATGTTAACCAGATGTGGACGACCGGACTATGGGAACTCAAAACGCATGTGAACCATTCCCTTTAGTCGCTGTTCGATAGATTCTCGATCAAATCGTGTGTCGCATCGTATTAGTTTTTGTGTGTTTTGTATTATCTATTTTAGATTAATTTTCCTGTTTATAGAGGTGAGTTTTTGCTCACTGAGTGTCTTGGTTCTTTATTAGGATAGATAGATAGAACAGGCTAAATTAAGTAAATTGAGTTAATTAAGTTGATTAAATATATCAAAATGATATAGGCTTAGATGTTTAAGGGAAAATGCTTAAGCTACTTACAGCCACGTGAGCTAGTTGAGGTGGTCATTAATCCTGCTGTCTTATGTATATTATATTTACGAGGGTGGATTGATAAGTTTCCGGCCTGACCAAGAAAAACAAGGTTTTTAAAAATTTTTTTTTTTTATTTCTCAACATAATCTCCTCCAAGGCTGATACATTTCTCATAGCGGTGTTCCAGTCTATTAATGCCATCTCTATAGACTGATTCGTCAAGCTCCTCAAAATAACCATTTACAGCTTCGATTACTTCTTCATTGTCCGCAAATCTCTTACCGCCAAGCCATTTTTTGAGATTAGGGAACAGAAAATAGTCACTCGGGGCTAGGTCTGGAGAGTAAGGAGGGTGCGGCATCAATTCAAACTTTAGATCGTTGATTTTAGCCGTCGCAACGATTGACGTGTGCGCTGGTGCGTTATCGTGATGAAACAAGATTTTTTTCTTCGCCAGATGAGGTCGTTTAATTTTCACCTCGTGGCTCAAACGTTGCAATAAGTCTGCGTAGTATTGACCAGTGATAGTATTACCCTTTGCAAGGTAATCAATGTATATAATACCTCTTGCATCCCAAAAAACAGTAGCCATAACCTTGTTCGCCGAAAAAATTGTTTTTGCCTTCTTTGGAGTTGGTTCCCCTGGTCCAATCCACTGTTTAGACTGTTCTTTGGTTTCAGGAGTGTAGTGGTGGACCCACGTTTCGTCAACGGTTACGAATCGACGCAAAAATTCGCTTGGATTACGCTTATACAATGACAAATTTGCGGTAGAAATGTTTTTTCGAATCAATTTTTGGTCGACTGTTAGCAAACGCGGCACCCATCTTGCACAGAGCTTTTCCATATGCAAATGTTGGTGCAAAATATGTTGCACACGTTCATATGACATCTTACAGGTCTCAGCTATCTCACGCACTTTCAATCTGCGGTCTCCCAGCACTATTTGATGAATTTTTTCGATCATATCTGGAGTTGTGACCTCAACGGGGCGTCCTGAGCGAGGCCCATCAGAGGTGCTCACACGACCCTTTTTAAACTCGGAAACCCACTGCTTAACGGTTGAATATGACGGGGAGGATGTCCCCAGTGTTGAGTCCATCTCTTTTTTAATTTCCTTCGGCGTTAACCCCTTCAAATAAAAGTATTTGATGACAGCACGATTTTCCTGCTTTTCCATTTTTACGAAAACCACAGAGGCGTCTTGTTCAGCGTGCTGTCAAACCTACACTAGCAAGGAGATCGGGCTGAAACTATAGCTACAAGCTATCCAAGGATGGTACTATAGAATGTCACCTCAAGGTAGGCCTAGTGGCGTCATCTCTTGGTCAGGCCGGAAACTTATCAATCCACCCTCGTATTTTGGAAGCTGCTTTGCTTGGAGGCCAGTGTGGGCCTTAGACTAGGAAATAGATGTAAAGCTCGCGAGATTATGACGATACCAGTGACATCTAAGTTTACCCTACATTAGTAGACGATACTTGGAATATATATATAAATGGTATTGGCATAGAAAACTTCGAATTTCACTGCCATCTATACATAAAACTATGAAGCGTAACCTAAGGGGCGCATTTCAAAATTACACCAAATTTTATTTTTTGTTTTAAATGGAAATTGAAAAAAAAAAACAAATTTAATAACAAAGTATAAATGCAGTAATAAATATAATTAGCACAATATACGAGTAAATAGCAAACATCAATTAATTAAAATATAGATACTAATACAGGTATATTTGTATGAACAAAGAAATTGTTCTTTACCTAATTTAGTACTGCTTCCTGCTTCTACAGGGGGTGCTAACGATTCAGAAACTGCAGAAATACTAGCTTCTGTATTGTCCATTGTGAGTGTACTTTCTATAACAAATAATTATATATGTTTTGGATATTTGAAACTGTTATCTGCATAACTACCTGCAGTTGAAACAATTCTTCTTTTCCCGTCATATGTTTTCACTGGATGCAGTACTTTTTCATCTTTTAATGGGGCAATTCCGTCTGCTTCTATTCCTCTACCAGAAGAAGTTCTACAAAACATTTTTTTTTAGAACTTAAGTTTCACAACAACAAATTACAATACCTGCCACTTTCGTTGGAACCGCTGTTACTTCAGGAAAATGGAAAGCGGCATCTTGACCTTTAACTCCTGCAGGAACTGTATAATCTACGTAGAACATTTCAAATTAATTTGACCCCGTAATAGTGTAGACTGTACATCACGGTTTTTCTGTGTTGGGCAGAAAACATCCTTTCTTTACTTATTGTAAAGCATGATTGAAGTACTNATACTTGGAATATATATATAAATGGTATTGGCAAAGAAAACTTCGAATTTCACTGCCATCTATACATCAAACTATGAAGCGTAACCAAAGGCGCGCATTTCAAAATTACACCAAATTTTATTTTTTTTTGTTTTAAATGGAAATTGAAAAAAAAACAAAAATAAAATTAACAAATTTAATAACAAAGTACAAATGCAGTAATAAATACAATTAGCACAATATACGAGTAAATAGCAAACATCAATTAATTAAAATATACATACTGAGACAGGTATATTTGTATGAACAAAGAAATTGTTCTTTACCTAATTTAGTACTGCTTCCTGTTTCTACAGGGGGTGCTAACGATTGAGAAACTGCAGAAATACTAGCTTCTATATTGTCCATTGTGAGTGTACTTTCTATAACAAATAATTATATATGTTTTGGATATTTGAAACCGTTATCTCCATAACTACCTACAGTTAAAACAATTCTTCGTTTGCCGTCATATGTTTTCACTGGATGCAGTACTTTTTCATCTTTTAATGGGGAAATTCCGTCTGCTTCCATCCTCTACCAGAAGAAGTTCTACAAAACATTTTTTTTAAAACTTAAGTTCACAACAACAAATTACAATACCTGCCACTTTCGTTGGAACCGCTGTTACTTCAGGAAAATGAAAAGCGGCATCTTGACTTTTAACTCCTGCAGGAACTGTATAATCTAGGTAGAACATTTCAAATTAATTTGACCCCGTAATAGTGTAGACTGCACATCACGGTTTTTCTGTGTTGGACAGAAAACATCGTTTTTTTACTTATTGTAAAGAATGATTGAAGTATTCAATATATTACTTACTTGCAGGATAGGTAAAAGTACTTCTTACAAACATTTTAAAATATTACAAGTCGTGAAACTACTCACTATTGCTCAATAACGCCACAACTACTGCGGAATTCCTCTGATAATCGCAACCGCCATCGCATCATCTGTTGTCGTTTCAGTAAAATGTATGTCGCCTGGTATGTCGGTAATGTCGATTTTGGTAATTTAAAAATTTTAAAAACTTACGTGGGGTAAACTTAGGTGTCGCTCGCGCTCGACATTTCATACCCTGGTGTGGACCCTGGCTGGGCTGGGTCAACAAGTGGTTGACCCTGGAGAGTCCGAGGTTTGCCCCCCCGTTGTGAGTGCGGTGAGAGGGTTCAGCGCGCTGAATCAGCCTCGAATGGAATGGGCCCCGCCACCCGTACTAGTAAGGTGGGGCGGAGGTAGAGCAGTGGCCTTTGTATTGAGTTGTTCATGTTAGAATTCATTTAGATTCTGGCTGGTATCAAGTTAAAGACAGTAGATTGGGATCGTTAGTTTTGACCAAAGTTAAATGAAAATAATTTGGAAGTAAGATAGACCTGAGAACTAATTTAAATGCGAAGCCATGTGTGCGTCAAATAGGGTGGTTTCTGATTCGACTGTCTAATGTGACTAAGGGTAGTGGCTGCTTTACCGAGGAGGCCAGAGTGTGTGTATAGGTCACTCTGGTTGGACTGGGTCAACATGTGGTTGAGCCGTGGAGAGTCCGGTTTATTTTGCCCCCCCAGAGGTGGGTGCGAGTTGAGGGCCTCACCGGCAGCTGGGCCGCGCCCTTTGTTCTAGTCATCGGTTCAGCGGGGGTAAAGCAGGCCCCAACGTTATTATTTTATTGAGGCATANATTCGACTGTCTAATGTGACTAAGGGTAGTGGCTGCTTTACCGAGGAGGCCAGAGTGTGTGTATAGGTCACTCTGGTTGGACTGGGTCAACATGTGGTTGTTCCGTGGAGAGTCCGGTTTATTTTGCCCCCCCAGAGGTGAGTGCGAGTTGAGGACCTCACCGGCAGCTGGGCCGCGCCCTTTGTTCTAGTCATCGGTTGAGAGCGGGGGTAAAGCAGGCCCCAACGTTATTATTTTATTGAGGCATAGTAATTGCTAGATTAATTGGTATCTGTATGTGAAGATACAGACAGTCGTCTCAGGCCACATTAAATGACAAATATTTGAGATATTAATTGACTTACAAATATTATGAAATGCTCATTCTCTTAAGGCGATCCTTTTGGAGGGCCTGGACGCTTATGTTGTTTTACTTTTCTTTTGTCTAGCTTATTACAATTCACCACGATTGACCTGTGCGTGATTTACGTGAGTTCGCGGTAAGTTTCGACTGACCGAATTCAGTGTTTTGGAATATTGACTGATATTAGTATGTAATTAGTGTTTAGTTTATTCTTATATTACTATTATACACATACAGAGAAAGCTCTTTCAAAAATATTTCTTTCTCTGGACAAATCTACGTACCCTCATGTCATGCAAGCCAAAACAGCCACTGAAGCATGACAAGCCCTGGAAAGTGCATTCGGGGACAAAGGACTTCACAGACGACTACGCCTCTTAAGAAATCGGTGTTCAATAAAATTAGAAAATTTCAACACCATGGAGGAATACGTTAATGAAGTTACGGCTTTGTCTCAGCAACTTCTGTCAATGGGAAAACCACTAGACGACGAATTTTTGGGAGTTATACTTCTACAGGGTCTTACAGGCTCTGGGGGGTTGAAATAACTTCAGACTTCATAAAAACCAAATTACTATAAGACACAAAATGGCAAAACAGTAAATAAAACAGTGTCGGTGCATTTGCTGCAAAGAAAACGAAAAAACTTCCGTGGTGTTGTGTGTGTTCTATAATGAAAAATATAACAGAGTTTCCCAAAATAAGCTTGATTTAATCCATTCAGACCTTATGGGTCCTATGGAAGTCGAATCATGGGGTAAAAAAAGGTATATCTTCACTTTAATTGACGGTAATACAAGGAAAATGTTTTGTTATTTTCTAAAAAATAAAAGTGAAGTTTCAGACATTTTTAAGAACTTCTGCTCCATGATAGAAAATCAAACTGGAAGAAGAATTAAAGTTCTAAGAACTGACAATGGGAGAGAATACTTCAACGAGCAATGCGTTTGATGTTTGTCGTCTGCGACGATGACTGCAAGATATCATTAACTTTTCTATTATCATTGTTTGCTTTTTTTTTTGTTCTTTGTTTAAAGCACCATAAACATTGAGGGAGAATGTTGTGTATTCAATCTTTTAGCTGCTTCATCGAAGAGTATTTTATGAATTTAATGTATCGATGATTTGTGAGTCATCTGGGCTAGAGCATGCGTTTATCTTTTGTCTAGGTTCGACCGATTAGTCTGTTTACATTATTCGTGCTCCGGCTTCGATGCCTTCTTAAGTTCTTTGTAATAGTAGTCGTAAGTTTGCCTTGAAACTATAATCTGTTTTTCTGTTCATCTTAAATACAATGTACATATTATTGTTTTTGCATTTTCTTTTAAAAACCATAGTTCCACGCACTGCCGCATCAAATTGCTAACAAATCTCATGCCCAGGCTGCAACAATCAAAGCAGTATAGTCCACATGCTTATGGAATGTCCTCACCTCCAAATATAGAGAGACAACAACAAACTGGCACCAACCTTCAACTCTCAGTCGGGACAGAAAGCTATCCTTCAATTCTTTAAATTCATTAGAGTGTTTGATTAACTTTAAAGAAAGAAACTGCAAAGTGTATAAATGTATACGTATATTAAATGTTACATGTAGTAATTATAATTAGACAAACACGTTGGCCGCCAAGCTCAAAATAAGTGTTTTTCATTTTTTGGACTTCTCTTTTTAAAAACAGTTGATAAAGTACTGGGGTACTATATTTCGGTAAAATAAAGGTTATTCTTTGATTTTCCCTCATTTTCTTTGTGTGCCAAAAAAATACACAAGGCCCATGAAAATGTTTTGAGTAAAAATCTTAGTCAGAGGCCGTTTGTAAGCTTTTGGACGCACATTTTCTTTTTTGGTTTTCCTTGCCTTTTTCTTTCTTATTTCTTTCTTTGTTCACAGATATACGAGAAAAAAGAAACCCCTAGCAGAAGAAAAAAAAAAAGAAATCAGAAAACCCCAAAATAAGAGAAAACAATGAATAATGTTTTTTTACTTTTCTTTTTTGTATTGTTTCAGGATAAAAAGAACGTATTGTTTTTGTAAACATAAAAGTGCAAAAGACTAGATAAAGTGTAAAAGACTTGATAAAGTATAAAAGACTTGATAAAGTGTGAAAGACTAGACTAATAGTTTCTTGAAATGGATTTCTCAAGTGATGATTCAGTCGCGGATCCTAATTATGATTCAGGCGACATCCCTCGTGCAGTTGGAGACTTATTTGCATCAAAAGATAATATGTCTGAATCAGCATACTCTTCAGAAGATGATATGACCCAAACTCAGTTGAGAAATATGGGGCATGCGAGCCTTCCACCAGACAATAGCAGACATATTTTCAGTACGAAATGTATTCCTTTAACTAGAAAAGTAACGTCAAGAAACAGATTTGAATTGCTTCTCAAATTCATGCACTTCTCTGACAATATTATACAAAAACCCCAAATGATAACGATCTATTCAAACTACGTCTGGTCGTCAACAAATTTATTCACAACTATAAAGAGGTATATACTTCAGCAAAAAAGAATGTGCATCGACGAAAACCTCATACCCTGGAGAGAATGTCTAATGTTGAGGCAATAAATCCCTAACAAGCGTCACAAATATGGGACGAAGGTATTCAAATTATGTTTGGACAAAAGTTATACCTGGAACTTGATGATATACTGTGATCCCAGAATCACTTGACGGATGCGGCTGAAAGTATAGTAATGGAGCTAACAGATGGGTTACTTGAGGAAGGAAGAGTCCTGTATACTGACAATTGGTATACTAAAGTACCCCTGGCTTACCGGTTCCGGCAACATGAGACTCTCTTAGTAAGCACTCTTTGACTGAACCAAAAGTTTTTACCTCCAGATGTGGTTGCTGCCAAATTACAAAAAAGAGATATTGCAGCCCGAGAAACAAGTGAGGGGATTACCATGTTGAAGTGGAGATACAACAGAATAGTATCCGCGCTTTAAACTAAATACTCATGGCTGAAAAAGATTATCAGTACAACTCGAATGCATCATAGATTACAACACTGGAAAATCCAGTATTGATCTTAGTGACCAGATGACGTCGTATAGCTCGGCTTTGAGACGATGTACAAAGTGGTACAGGAAATAATTTTTTGATGTGTTGTGGGGTACTGTACTCCGAAAATACTCGCAAAAGCCCTCCCAAAATTACATAATTCAGGGAAGAAGAAATAAGGGGAATGCTTCATAAATACGCACGTCAAGAAAACGAAGCAGAACAACCATTCCAACCGTCTGGAAACAAGCGACACAGGCACGTCCCGAACATGACGGGAAACTCTCCTCAAAATGAATGCTACAAAGTCTATGGCAGGAAGGGAAAAATTGTGGAAGGAAAACGCTACCCTAAACCCTAAACTTACTAATTGCTTTCCACCACTCAGATATTCCTTTTGCCTTATCAATTTCCCACCATGCTTCATCTTTCTTCTGTTGAGTTTCTTCTTTTAGCCTATTCCTACAACTTCTCAAGGCCTCCTTTTTCTCTTGACATCTTTCGCTCAGCCAAGCTTTTAAAAGCCCCCACATTTCTTTTTTAAGCTGCTGGCAGTTTTCAGAAAACCTTACAGTATTTCCTCCCTCAAAGTTTGACCTTTTTCCTATCCACTTTGTCATCCCTACCTCTCTCGCAACTTCCCATATCATTTTTGCAATTTTTTCCCAAGTTATTTCGTTCCCTTCCCCTTCGTTTTCCACCCTATCTGTCATTATGACTTGGAACCTCTCTACCTTATTTTTGTCCCATATTATCTTTTCTTTTGTTAACACACATTCTTCTTGTCTTACTCTACCCGTTATCTCGCCATTCCTACTATTCAAATTAAAAGAGAATGCCACCGGCAAATGATCCGATTCTACCCTATCAATTATTTCCATGGAGCTCATTAACGATTCACATCCCCTATCAACCATGAGCACCAGGTCTAATACCGACCCAGTAAAGAAGAGGGTGGAACGGTATGTGGCAAATTAAAAGTGTGGACACTAAAATATGCAGACGATATAGCAATTATTGCAGAGAGTGCCAAAGAGTTAGAGGCCATGCTGGGGTCATTAGAAAAGTATGTTGACAGAAATAAAATGACAGTTAATACGAGAAAGACAAAGGTGATGGTGTTCAGGAATGGGGGAAAAAGAAAGAAAGATGAAAAGTGGAAATTTAAGGGTGAGGAAATTGAGGTCGTTAATGAATTCAAATACCTGGGATATTGGTTCTCTACAAAAAATAGCACTGAGGGTCATGTAAGAAGACTGGCAGGGAAGGCACAAAAAGCGGCAAATGCCACTTGGGGGGTCGCAAAAAGGGCTGGTAGAGACCTACGAGACGACCGTATTTACTTAATGAATTCGCTAGTGAGAGCGGTGGCACTATATGGGGTGGAGGTATGGGGATGGGGAAAGTTGGATAGACTAGGTAAGGTTCATGGAAGATATTGTAAGATGGCTTTGGGGGTAGCAAAAAACACGCCAAAATATATATGGAGGAATGAGTTAGGCGTAGAAGATATAGAATACACAATTAGGGAACGAATTTGCAGGTACTTAAAAGAGATTGTAGGGATGGGTGAGGGGAGATGGCCTAAAGTGTGTCTAATCGAGGAAATGAGATGTGTAATAAATAAAAATGCATCAATATGGGGAAAAGCGGTGTGGGAAATGTTTGCTGAGATGGGTGTTACGGATGTGTGTAAAATGATTTGGGAGGGAAAGAGTGGGGAAGAAATTTATAATAGATGTATAGAAGGGTTAAATATGTGGTGGGAGAAAAAGTTGGAGGAAGAGTGGGAGGCAATAACAAAGTCATCCTACAATATAATGTACAAGCAACTAATACCAGGTAACGGAGGGGCGGAATATCTAAACAAAAGAAATAAAAAGAAAAACGATAAGGAAATGTGGGCGAAAATTAGATGCGGGAATATAGGGAGAGCGAATAAGAAGGGATATAGGGACTGGGAATGTAGGCTATGCGGAGGATTTGAAGAAACTTTAGCTCACTTATTTTGTTGTGGAGTAGCCATACAGAGTCAGAGTGAAAGAGTTAAAGAGTTCATGAGAGTATGGATATGTGACAGGTGTGAGCAGGAATTGGGGGGAATGATAATAGAAATGCTGAGAGGAGAAGTGTGCGAGGAAGTATGTGAGTATATAAGGGTATGTGAAGAAAAAATGAGAGAGAGTAAATGAATAGTGTTAAGATAGTAATGTGTAAAACGTAGTAACATAGTATGTAAGTATTCTAAGATAGTTAACATGTATAAGGACATAGTGTAAAGGCTCATTGAGCATACACGAGATGTAATAAATAAAATAATAAATAATACTGAGAATTCCGTACAGTTAAATCCAAAAAATTTTTGGAAATTTATAAATTACAGTGGCACCGTCAGTCCATTCTTTGTGTGTTTTGGAACAACAAATGGACAAGAGTCTATTGACATCCTTGCTGAGTATTTTAGCTCTACTTTTGTTGAATCTCAAATATCTACTTAAAAATTTAAATGTAAAAGTTTCTCAATCATTAAATAAGATTGATGTACATTCAACAGACGTTCTACTGCATATTAAGAATTTAACGAGACATGAGTACTTATTTGTTTTCAATCATAAATATAGAACAGCCCGACTAGAATTCTATTTAGGCATTCCTAAATACGAATGCGGACCTAATTAGGAAACACTGAGACAAACCAAAATATGGAAAGCCTAATTTTTACTTTAAGAGGCCCCCTTTAGGTTGGCCAAAATGAGGCACGCGTAGCGAATGCCCTATCAAATTTTTTGGGAAACCTAATTGTTACCTCATAAAGTCCCCATTGAAGTAGCCAAAATAAGACATGTTCAGATATTACCTCATGAAATTTTTGTGTGGAACATTTGANTGTCGAAGTTTGGAGTAATGACTCGCGATAAATGTTTATAAAGTTCTTCCGATTATCCTGAAATTCCATTTATAATGTTGGGGTTTGCATATTCTCTTAATACATTAATTATTTCGTTTACGAAGTTTTGTTCTGTTATGTGAATAAGGTAATTAGTTTTGTTAAAATACGTGTTTTTATGTAACGCTGGTTTTCTATTAAATATAAAATTAAATTGTACTTTAAATTTGGTCCGTCGCTAAATGTATTTTTTATCATTTATGTAAATAAGTTTAGTTATTAGTTATTATTCATGTTTTTATTGAATGTATTAAGCTAATTTTATCTGCATATTTCAGTAAGCTCTTTCAAACCGTTTTTATTCTCAAAGTTGTAATATTCAAGTTCCAGGTATAGTTTACAATAATGTTCTTTAAAACCACTAGGGCTGGACACTCCAAATTTCAGTTAATGCATTGTTTCAATATTTGCCATTATCATACTTCTCAGAAAATCATCTATTGCTGTTACTACCCGCATTTTGATCTTGTAATCAGTTGTTGTAAAATTTCTTCTTTGTATGCGATTTATTTGAACAGCAATTTAAAATATCCAGGCAGCCGTTCTGTATTATCAGTTGACAACGAGAGCTTAATTCAAAAACATTAAGATTCGAAAATAATTCATTTTACTCTCAACTAGTGGTGCTTTAATTTAAATTAGTTAATTTCATTTAGTTAAGTGTACATATTTATCATCTTGTGAACTCCATTTGGTCGATCTTGTATATTTTAATGTTTTTGTTGTGGGAAACAGGATTTTCAGTAAAAACAACACGAGAGTTCGAGAAATAAACAGATTTATTCTAACCGATGTTTACAGCGTGGTCGTGAAACAGTAACTAAACATAGATAAGTAACTAAAGTAATTCCACAAAAGTGACATCTATCTGAACAGTTAAAAACTTCAACAGTTTTCAACAAAAAGCGTACTTTAATTATTTTAAAGGAAACAGCATAAATTAGCTGTACAATATTAATTTAGCGTACAGCAGAAGTTATGAATATACGTCCTACTTTACCAAAATTGATTTAGGGGTTTGCCCGTAATTGGTAATGTCGCTTGTATATTCTTCGCCTGAGAACGTTGAGTTACAGTGGATTGATTTTCGGGTGTTTTTGGTAAAGAAATAGGATCAAGGTAATCGTTTCTTATACAGGGTGATCTAATCTGAATGTCTGAATTTACTTTATTTTTTCTGGCTTTCTAACTAAAGGTGTTTCTCTCTTTTTGGTGTTCTAGCGGTATTACCTTGACGTTTTCTCCTTTCTTTCTAGTCTACATTGATGAGCTGATCATTCGTTTCTTTTTCTTTACTCTTTCTAATCCATAAAATGCTCCACATCCTTCCTTCCTGTGTATTCGCATTTTTCTAGTATGTGTGTTCAGTGTTTCTTTCTCTTTTTTGCATATCCTACAAAGTTTGTCCTCATCTGTGAGCCAATACTTATTTGCCTTCGCCTCTGTTCCCAACCTGAGTCTTGCAAACAATATTCTGAAGCATTGAGTTTTTCTTCCAATCTTTGCTTTTCCTGGTCTCTTTCGATTTTCTCTGCTTCCAGCCATATATCTCTGTTGTTTTCATGGATTTGGTTGTAGAAATTAATCGACTATCCTTTCTCTTGTATGTATCTCCTTCTTTTTTTCTTCCATTTCTCTGCTGCTGACCCCTTTCCTTTTTCTTTTTTCGCTTTGCTTGTTCCAGTGCTGCCCAAAAACTTATCCTTCACCTTCAAGCATTCCTTCAGTAGTTCGCTTCCTTCTTTCCTGATTTTTTCTTCGTATTTTATCGTTCTCTTCCTTGTTTTGTTTGCTAATTTTTTCCTTCCTGATTCCAATTTCAGCAGATATTCTAGTGTCGTTCGGTCTAGCTTCAGTACCTTTTTTATGTACTTATCTTGGATTCCTTCTATCATTTTATATTCTGTCCATCCCCATATTTCTGCGCCATACATCAGTATACTTTGCACCAAAACTGCAAATAAGAACATTCTTTTTTCCCAGTTTTCATTAAAATTTTTCTCGGTTATGCTCCACACTTTTCCTACAACTGCCATAGCTTTTTTTCTCAGGTTTCTTATTTGTCTTTCGTTGCTGTTATTTCGTTATATGATGTATCCTAAGTAGTTATATTCTTTCACTTCTTCTAGTTCTTCAACATTCCATTTAAATATTATTTTTCTTGTCTTTCCACCGCCTTTTCTGCCTGTCATGATCTTTGATTTATCTGTATTCATCTCTAGACCTATTCTTCCAATGTACTTCCCGAATTTCCCTATCATTTCCCTCATTCCTTCTTCGTTGTTTGCCATTAGTACTACATCATCGGCGTAAGAAGCTGACCAGACTTTTTTCTTCCCTATGACCACCCCTCCGGTCTGAATTTTTTTTATTGTGCCTTCTAAGTCAACGAAGGCTAGATTGAATAGGGCTGTGCTCAGAGAGCAGCCTTGTCTGACCCCATTTTTGGTGTGTATTTCTTCTGATTTTTCGTCTCTGATTCTCACTTTAAATTTTGTCCCTTCATATATTTCTTCAATCTTTTTTTTAACCTTTTTCTTCCATTGCTTTCCATATTTTCTTTCTTTCAATTCCTTTCATGTCCGCAAAAAACAGAAATATCTCCCCTTTTTCTTTTTTTATTTCTTCTTCTATCGCCGTCTTTACTATATAAATTGCGTCTATGGTGCCTCGCTTTTTCCTGTATCCTAATTGTGGTCGCCCATAAGATTTTTTTCTTCCATTTCTTTCTCTAGCCTGTTTTTGCGCACTTCGGCGTATATTTTATATCCGGTATCCATAAGCGTGATTCCCCTGTAGTTTTTTGCCTCATCATTGTCTCCTTTTTTGTAAAGGGGTGTAACGATGCCCACTTTTCATTCCTCTGGTAGTTTCTTACTCGTTCCAGATTTCGTTTATCACTTTGTGCATACCTTCTAGAATTTTTTCTTCCTCAAAGATCCATGCTTCGTTTGGTATTTTGTCTTCTCCTGCTGCTTTCCTTTTCTTCATTCTTTGTATCGCTGCCATTATTTCTCCCATTCCTATTTCGTTTTCTTCTTCTTGTGCTCTTTCTTCTATCTCTATTCCCCTAATGTCTACTTCTCTCTCCACACCGTTCATCTGCGCTTTAAAGTGTCTTGTCCATTCCTCCATTTTTATCTTTTCACTTATTCTCTCTCTTCTGTGCCTTTGGTTATTTATGAGTTCCCAGAATTTTCTTCCAGATTTGTCTTTCCTTGCTTCGGTCCATTTCCGAATTTCCTGCTCTTCCTTTTTCTTGTCACTTAGCAGTTTATACTTTTTTCTTATAATCAGAAAATCACTTATTTTATTTCCATTTTTAGTTGAATTTGTTTTTGCTTCTTTCATTGCCTGCTTCATATCATGACACTCTTTGTCCCACCAGATTTGTTTCAACGGATCATTTTTTAATTTTACTTTTTTCACCGGTAGTGCGTTTGATATCTTTAATTTCAATTCTTTCCAGTTATCTGTTGGTTCCGCTTTTTCTAACCAATTGCTATAGTCTCCGATTCCTTCTTCATTCCATATTATGAGCTCCTTTATTTCTTCCCCTTCTGCTACTTTCTCCGTTTCTACATCCAGTTCCATTTGCAGCATTTCTTCGCCTCTTCTATTCACTATAACATAGTCGATCACTGATTTGCTTTTCGGTCCTAGGTATGTCATGCAAGAGTTTTCTTTTCCTGTGTGGTTTCCGTTCATGATATAAAGGCCTTGCTCCTCCATCCACTTGATTAGTTCTTTTCCATCCTCATTCAATGTTTTATCATCGGAGTTTCTAAGTTCAGTTGCTGTGTCATCCTCTACTTTTCCTCCTTTCTCGGCTGTTCTGGCATTTAGATCGCCCCCTTTTATTATTGGCTTCTCTATGTTTTCTTCTATGATTTCTGTCATGTTTTTGTAGTTTTCTTCCCTGTTTTCTCTCATGTACACGCTTATCATAAGTATCTTTTCATTTTCTACTTCCAAATCTATTTTCATCAGTTCGTCATTTATCTTCTCTGTTGTGATTTTTTTGTGTTGTAGTTTATTTCTATATGCAGTAGTCATACCCCCCTCCGGTCTTCCTTTTTTCTTTCCCTTCCTAGCGTTTAGCCTTCTTACTTCATATTTTTTTAGTCTGCTTTCTATTTGGTAATCTTTTTCTCTATCTATCCATGTTTCTGTCAAGTTTATTATATCATATTCTATTAATTTTTCCTAGTCTTCATTATCCAGGCCGCTTATCGCCCTTACATTCCAGAAGACCACTTGCATTTTTTCAATGTTGTCGTTTCTTCTCTTCTCTGTTTTTCCTTCCGAAACCATTTTTCCAGCCTTTCGTTCCAATAGAGCTCTTCGTGGTTCATCACTATTTTATTACGTCCTATCTTACAATCAGTTTCTTGCTTTTACATTTCGTTTGCCTTCCTGATTACTTTTTTCCTATTCTGCCTTTCCAACCATGTCTCATTATTGTTTATGTAAATCAATTCTTCTTCATGCCTTAGCTTATTTTTATTCTTCATAATGTTTATTTTTTGTTCCATGTTTTTAATCTGCGCTCCTATAGTGTTGTTCGTATTCATCCAGTGCCAGAGAGTTTTTTTACCGTTACTTTTACTTGTAGCTTTTCTTTTATCCATTCTTCTAAGTTTACTTTTTCTTTTATGTTGGTGCCAGTGAAAATAACGTTTTTCTTCCTTCTTTCCCTTTCTGCGCCTTCGACTAGTCATTTCAGATCTTTGCCTTTTTTTCTGCAGTTATGGCCTGCAACTTCTCTACGCATGTCTCCATTCTCTCTTCTTTTTTCTTGTTAATTTCCTCTTCTAGCTCTCTTATTTTTTCTTTTGTCTCTTTTTCTTGTTCTTCAAGCGATTTTTTCATCAGTTCTATTTTCTGTTCGTTTGTTCTTATCCTTTTCTCTTTATCTTCATTTTCTCTTTTCAGGGCATTTATGTCCTTTTAGTTAAGTTTTTTAGTTAAACTTTTTTGCTAAGAGATTATCTCCCGCTATGCCCGGGTCGACCACTCGGAGGCTACACAAGCAAATTAATGCTACAAACTTAAAAATTACTCACTTATAAAGGAACCCTTAAAAACCAGAAGTTCTTTAATCTATTTACTGATTATAATATCCTCTTTTCGCCACTCAAAAATCAAAGCCCAAATCGCTTAAAACTCAACTTAAAACTATACAAACGCGCAGAGCTCGATACAACACGTCCGCACTTCAACACTCGCTCTCACCTTCATTATAGTGGTTAATGATCGGTTATTATATTGAACTTGCGACTGTATAAATAAGGTCTAAATGTTTTGGAAGCCCATATTATAGCTATACACTCTTTTTTGATTGTAGAATAATTAATTTCATGATTATTAAGCGTTCTACTCGCGTACATAATTGGTTTGTCGGGGCCAATGGGTCCTTGTGACAAAACGGTGCCTATACCTACATTTGATGCATCCGTCGTAATATTAAATGGTTTTCATAAGTCGGGATACGCTAAAATTGGTGTATTTGTTATTAATCGCTTTATAGAATTAAATGCGTTAACGAACTCTGGTGTGTGCTCAATTTTGTTATTTTTCTTAAGGCAATTTGTTAATGGTTTAGTAATTGTAGCATAACCTTTAATAAATTTTCGATAGTAACCGGAAAGTCCTAAATATACTTTATTTGTTTCTGCGAATTTGGTAATGAAACATGCTTTATTTCCTCTATTAATTTGGAATTTGGCTTTAACGATTAACTGAAGTAATATGACCTAAATACTCAATTTTTTTCATACAGAGCTCGGATTTCTCTGACTATTTTAAATTTATGCTCTTCTAATCTTTCAAATACTAATTTCGGAGGTGTTCTTCCAAACTTTTGCCTAAAATGACGATATCGTCCAAGTATACTAAACAGACTTTCTTTATTAATCATTTTAAAACATTATTCATAACACGCACGAAACATGCGGGTGCATTTCTTAATCCAAAAGGCATTCGCAAAAAGTGCCAATGACCTTGGTCGGTTGAAAACGCTGTTTTATACTGATCTTTTGGTTTAATCTCTATCCGATGATATCCACCTTTAAGATCAATTTTAGAAAAGTAGTTGGAATCACAAATCTAAAATAGAAACTATGCTGGGGATAGGATATTTATCCTCAATCGTTTTACTGTTTAATATTCTGAAATCTACAACTAAATGCCATGATTTATTGCCACTTTTGTCTGCTTTCTTTGGAACTAAAAATATTTATGAACTGTATGGTGAACTGCTCTCTGTTATTATGGTTTGCGCTTAAGTTCTTCCTTCTGTTCTTCAATCTCTAATTTTTGAATATGGGGGAGTGTGTACGGTTTTGATAAAATTGGGGTGTCATCGTTTAAAGGCATTGAATGCTTACTCGAACTGGTGAATGTCAATACATCGCCTTCCTTATAAAATATGTGTCTAAACTGGTTACATAATTTTTCAATGTTATACTTGTATTTGCCCTGATGATGGTCTAAATTAACCGCTGATGATCCGGTGTTATTATGATTACTACTTGTGTCGCGTTGTACTTTACATAAGTCAATTTCGTTAGGGTTGAACGTCCGTGCTTTAATTCGGTAATTTTTAAAAAAATAATTGGAATGGTCTGTGTTCTGTCGAAACTGCCAGACGCGGATCGCAATTTTGACCTTGTTGGGTCTCACCAGCGCATCCCAGGCAGTTTCGACAGAACATAGACCACTTTTACCTGCTATCTCAACAGCACGTTTTATAAGGTAAATTGGTCTGTGTTCTGTCGAAACTGTCTGCGACGCGCTGATGAGATCCAACAAGATCGAAATTGCGATCCGCGTCTGGCAGTTTCGACAGAACACAAACCACTTCGAATTATTTTATTCGATTATGGTAACGTGCCTATCACGTAGTGATGAGCTACGCCGGGATTTGCTTTCAGCAAGTAGATATCCATGTATTTAAATGGACCTTGTTGAGAATACCTAATCCTAAAATGTAGCACTGTACTACAGATGGAGTTTACCGCGCCATTTGTGGTATTTTATCGGTAATTGTTATCTAAATTAAAATTATTGCCTACAAAAGGTACTTCGCAATGGTAATTATTTGCGATGGTTACTGTCTCTGGTATCAATAGGTGTCCTATCTTTTGTATTGGTACTAAAACTGTTCCTGTCTTGATAGGTATCGAAAATGTTCCTTCCTAATTTTATTTTGGATCGGTTGATTCTAACATCTATATAATGGGTATATTTCGTCGTTTAAAGCAATTTTGCCTGTCTGATAATTAATAGATGCTGCCATTTCTTTCAGGCACTGTGAACCTAATAATGCGTCGAACTGTGTATGGAAATCTTAAAAATTAATTTTCCTTAAATATGTCTATATTGACTGACTGGTTATGAACTGTTTCTGAATTTATGGTTTTAAGAATAAAGTTTTCATTTTGTTTGAATTCTGGAAAATAATTATTAGCAGATTTGGTATTAATCAAGGAATGTATTGCGCCTTTTTCAATTAATATTTTCATCGGTGGACTATCTATTATAATATAGGGTAATAAACTACTACTACTTCTTAATTTTGCTCAGAGGCACGTTGCCGAAAGTTTCCTACGTTCTCCATAGGTTGATCGCGAGATGAAAAATCTACGTCATCGTAAGGCAACTCAAAATTTGGGTAGTCACATTGATTCTCTTGAGCTAAATTACTGTCGCTAGTTAAAACATTTTCATCAATTAAAACACTACATTCGTCCATATTTTGGCTATCGTAATCCTGTTGTGTAAAGTTATCGCTAATACTATCCTGCACTTTCTCTAAATTTACGTTTGGGTTTCGCCACTTTCGAAATGTGATGACTGATAATTGTCAGTATTCCTAACCTACGAATCAGAGTTGTTCTAATAATTAGGAGGTCTATTTTGTGGTATATTATTACTATTGTTATTTAAATTAACTCTCCCTGAAGTTTAGTTTCTTCTCGGAATATTTACATTGCTAATGCCAGTTGAAGGTTTTGGATAAAAATTTGGTTGTTGTCTGTCATATCGAATAAATGGGTTCATTCTATCTAGTAAATTTGGTGGTCTTGGTAAACTTGGCAATCTACCAGAGTAGAGTACAATCTATTTGGTTTGGGTTGTGGAAGTTTACTTGGTTAAGGATTTGAATATTTTTGGTAGTTGTCAGGATGTATGGTAATGTAATTTAAAACTTTTGCGGTACCTTGTGTTAATGTTTCATGATCTTTTACGTCTAATATGGTTTTCAACGTAGGGGGACAATTGTTATACAGTACCTGTGATACTGTCTGCTCGTTAATAACTTTATGAACATCTTTTTGTTGTTCAGTTAATATCTCATCATGTGTTATTTTTACGTCTAACTTAGTTTGTAAATTCCTAATTCTTTCTATGAAAATACTTAAAGACTCATTTGGCTTAATTTTCAAATTCTTAAATTGGTGTGCTAAAATTTTCTTATCCGTAAAATCTCCAAATCTGTTTTTTAATGCGGACCGAAGAATTGGCCAACTAACTATATCTGACCTGCAAGCTGAAAACTCGCTAGCTTCACCTATCAGTTTTGATAAAATTAGACAGAAAAAATAATTATTTAAAGTATGGTCGTTGGTGTTACCATACTTATCGTAATAACTATTAAGTTTTGCTATAAATGATTCTAATGTATTTGTATTACCATCAAATTTTGGTAAAATTTCTCCATAATTTTTTGCTGCATTAATTAATTGTTCGGTAGTCATGTTTACTGTTGGATTACTATTATTATGGTAGTCGACCTCTCCTTTCTTCAGGATTATCGCTGCAGACTTTTTGGGGCTTTCACCGCCGTCAACTTTCGACTTCTGCCGTATCCTTCTATTGCAGATTTTGGTGTCTAGGGTGATGGACTTACGTCTTTTGGACGGGAGCCTTTGTGGGTGTCGGACTTGGATTTCAGCGAACTTTCACAGTATTTTGGCACAAGATCTGGATCCCAATTTTTGCACTTTTACTGATAATTCTCGAAAAGTCACTGTTCCTTATTTTCCGCATTTTTCCACTGCGCCAGTTAAAAGTTAAATGTACCTTATCCAGTTTTTAAAGAGTTTTAACTTCAAACTAACATTTTATTGGAAAAAATACACTTGCAATTATATCAATAATAATACACTATGTGCGGTAATTACATAACAATAATTGGAACGGTGAATTATAGAACAGCAATACGTCACGCGCGTCAACTGTAATAATAATTGAATCAATCAAATTTGAACAAAGTATTTATACGTGCAAAAAATCACTACGCTAAGCATTTCGCTGCCTGAGACGTTATCGGTGTGAACTGCGTGGGTTAATCCCTGACCACAGTCTGTTCACATGCATAACTGTCGGCATAATTACAATAGATAGAGTCAAGGTTAGTCTTCGGCGGTCGCGCTTACCCTCATTTACTTTTATGACATTCTATCCGTATTTCGCAGGTTCTAAGAACTTAATTGCTCGAGACAGGGTCTTGCCCTGTTGGGTTTCGCCCATACTTGTTTCTGCGAACTTGTTTTCCTTTGTTGGTTTTGTAGGCATTGGTGGTGGTGTTACGATAATTTAAACTTTGTCGCATATATTTAATAAATTACGTTTTGTCCTTCAACTTGTCCGATTACGTTTTTTTATCACTTCATTATACTTTAGTTGTTATCCGCCATTTTTAGTACTTAGTAAATTGTTGTAAATAAAGTTTTTGTACGTAGTGTTTATATTGAAGTTTTTTCACGACTGCAAAAACCGTTGAGAAAACTGCTCGTGAAGTCACGGAAACCAATTCTAACTGGAAGTGAATGACGTTAATTAACCGCCTGGCGTTAGCACTCATTGTATCTTCGGGATATTTACCAAAGGTGAGACGTGTTTCCCCACTATCACGTTGTTGCATTTTTTCAATTTCGGCGGCACTAGCTAACATTGGATCATGGTGTTGTATCCTTTTTTCGTTTTACCGACTCTTGCGTGACCTCAATTTTGCTCGAACCACTCGCGAAACGCTCTCGTTCGCACGCTCCGGTGGGCGTGGCATTACGCTGGTTCACGGACATCGCACGCTCCGGTGGGCGTGGCATTACGCTGGCTCACGGACATCGCGCAACCTACTAACCAACTACTACTACTCAACAATATTATGTTGGTTGAATAAGTACAGGGTACCGCTGCTCCACCTTACAGTACAGCGGGGGTCTTTCATAGTTATATGATAAAGTATAGCAAGATAGAAAAAGAAATTATGGCATGTTGACCACTTTATAGTTTGTTAGAGTTTTTGGAGGACTTAATGACGAGCAAATAAACACTAAATAACAAGACGACAGCAAAACAATATATTTACAAACTTAACAAGGAAAGATGATCGGCGATAAGATGAAATGTAGTAAGAAGTGCCAGAAGGTAGGAAGACGGGTAATTGTCCAAAATTGGGGCTCCAGGCCCAAATCGCTCCAAAAATTTTTTCATCGGTCATTCTACATAAAACAGTTAGATATGAGAAGGTGGGGAGACAGTTTTTTATGACTTTATAAATAAAAAAACTTTTTGAATCATAATTTTTGAAAAGTCAAATTACAGTGTAAATTACGGGAAGAGTTGGGTGAGGAGATCAGGGGCAGAAGCGGGGCGGAGTTAAAAGTTATAAATGCATTTAATCTTTTTATCTCACGACTGTCACTGCATAAAATTCTTTTCTTAATATTAGAAGAAAAAATAGCTATAAATTGTCTTCCTCGCTTCAAATATAATCACTGAACCATCAGAAATGACCAGAAATCGATGAAACAATTTTTGGAACGGTTTTGGTCTGGAGCCCCAATTTGAGGAATTGTATGAAATTCCGATACTATTGACATATCAGCCCGACTCCGGCGGGGAGAACCTTAACTTAGAATCCGATCTGTCGTAAATCTACCTAACCAAACAATGACGTCACCAATGCAGGTAATTATCCCAAATTAGGGCAATTTTGAAAAATTATCATTCAAAGAAATATTTGAAGTGAAACCTCTTTACGCACGGTAGGGTAAGTTCGTTTCATGCGAGTTGCTATGCAACGAAATCATACAACGGATGTCACCCCTCTACTCGGCCACGTAGTCGAGTTAGTGATGGGGATCGCTTGAGCCGTGAGCGCGCTTCAATGCAACGTTCGTTACAGGCAACTCCGGCATGTATAGTGTAAAATTTAAATTCATAGTTGTTACATTTTGGCATAAATGTTAGGTATATTTTTCATTATTCTCTTTATTCATATTCGTAGATATATGTTTTCTGTTTATATAGTAATAGTTATTTTGTACCCTCAAGATATTTCTTGTGAAGTGATTTGTGTTTGAAGAAGTTTCACTTCAGTAGCGTGTTGTATAATTACACGTTGTATTTTTGTTAATTTATGAAGTCATGAAAAACTGTCTCCCCCACCTTCTATAACTAATTCTATTATGTAGAATGATTAGAATTGTAGCGATTTTGGTCTAAAGCCCCAATTCTGGATAATTACGGGATAGGAAATGACATGAAAAAGAACTTTTCAGAACAAATGTGAAGGAGGAGATAATAGTTGGTGGATAAAAGTAGGGTACCAATAGGATTGTAATAAGAGTGGTAAAGTTACCCGATTTTTGGCCCAAAACGATAGCTTTATGGTTTACTCAAGTGAAGGTTGTATTTTCGCTAAATCGAATAACGAAAGATGAAACGAAGTGCATGCACATCATCAGCCAGCTGAGCCCTCAATACTTGGACGAAATAGAGGACGTTCTTATGCATTCCCCAGCGGAAAATAAGTATGAGACCATCAAGGCCGTGCTCATCAAACGATTATCCGATTCGGATACAGCCAAAGCACGACAACTTCTCAAGAGGGAAGAAATTGGCGATAGAAGACTGGGTTAGTTTTGGCGGCATATGAAAAAGCTTGCCAATAATAAACTGTAAGACGATTTACTGATTGAGCTATGGAAGAGCAGACTGCCCATTCGGACCCAGGAAGTGATAGCTACCCTGGATCAAACGGATGGCGAAAAACTAGCTGAAATAACTGACCGAATTTATGACGTGCCACCAACGCATAACCGAGTTGCAGCGATAAAGTCAGTAGGGTAAGATAACCGATTCTAGCACAGAGGAGTAGGTAAGTGAAACGTCATCGATCGTAAACGTGTAACTGTTAAATCTGTTATTGGTCACATGATGTTATTGGCTCTTGACGATGTCAGTGAGTGTAAGCATTAATACATATATTGCTGAATTTATAATTGAAAGAATGAGGATTTTGAAAATAATTTATTTAGTGGAGAGGGAAGGAAGTAGGGATACGTTAAGGAGGAGGAAAGAGATGTGGTTGAGTAGAAAGGAGTATAAATGAAAGACAACCACAGGAGTGTTGCACATAAAAGGTAGAATTGTGAAAATTGAAGTGCGGGGATGGATGTAAGTAGCGGCAACGGTATCCATGAAGTGTGTGGTGGTGTAGAAGACGTACAATATTGGAACGTTGTTGAACATGTGGAGGTTTTGGACGAGGTACATCGTAATGTCGTGTTACATAGAGGAGACTACGTGGATAGACAGCAGTACAGTGAAAGTAAAGCAGTGAGGTATGTAAGTGACATCAGTCGGATGAAAGAGTGGAGCGTAGCCCGTAAACTGTTTGAGTGCAAAATGAACTATAAAGCATGTTCTGCTTACGTCTTGTACTGCGATAGGAGTAATCTTCGTTATCTACCTATGTGTGGGAGTTGTCGGTATGGAGCGAACAATGGTAGTATAATATCGTTGTATACGCGAGTACCGAATTTGTGGATGTTAGAAGTTCACCTCCACGACGAAGTCCACATTCATTGCGGATGGTGCGGAGAGATTTGCAGTTGCGAATTTGTTTGCACCCATAACCATCATTTAAGGAGGGATAGTGTATTTGAAGAAGGTTATGTGAGGGAAATTTGTAATAATATCGTAAATGTTGATGGAGCGTAAACATGTATATTGTACAATTTGTTCTGAAATAAATGATGATGTAATGTGGAAGTAGATTTAATAAAAACAACATGTAGGTAACAGTGGTATATATTTGAAGAAGTGTGTCAAGGTCAAACTTGTGGGAAAGGAAAGTTTGGCAGGGTGGGGAAGGAAAGGAAAAGGTAATTAGGAAAAAAGTTAGTGCAAGGATGGTGTCATCATAATGGACCGAAAGAGATGACGCCTTTGTTCAGCTGAAGTGCAGAGTAGGCAGGAAAGTGTATGGGTATCATCGATCTCATAAAGAAGACCCGACTTTTCGCAGAGGTATGAGTGAACCCCCTGACGACAAGGTCGACAGCAGGAGTTCACAACATCGACGTTATACATTCTACAGCTGTAACAAAAAAGTCGAGGTGTGTTATCAAGACATTCTTGACAACAGAACCCTGTTGCAACGTTACAGCTTTGACGAAGACGTTGACAAATGTTGCATTGCAACCGGGTGATAGGTACAATTGAATTGGTTGTTTGTCGGAATGGTGAAAGGACAGTGGATACACGAGAAAGATCCATTGTAAACCGCAAGACCCTTCTCATGAAGTGATGCTCTACGAAAGTTTCAATGGTTTATATAGGAAGAAAGGTGGTGGGGGAATAGTGGGGATGATGAAGTATTATTGGGGAAGGAGTATAGTATAGTGGGGGATTAGGAAGGTAGGAATGGTGACATAAGTTTGTATGTAATGTTGGAACAGTAGTAATTGTTTATTGGTGAAAAAGTGTAATAATGGAAGAAGCGTAGAGAAGATAAAAGTTGTTATTTATAATGTACTACCCGTTTATGATTTCAATGGAGAGGTGTCGCAGAAGAAAAGTTATGATAGTAAATTTGGTGGAAGTCGATGTGTTTCAAAAAATTATAAGTTAGTGTAATTAATGAGTTGAACGAGTGAGTAGTATATGAAATGTTAGGTAATGAGATGTAGTATAAGAACAGAAGAAACATATTTATAAAATCCCTCAACGTAATAAATGATGGGGGTAAAAGTGTAAAACGGACCATTTATTAATTTTTTTGAAGCATAAGGAGATACAATCTTGCAATAAGTTATGTTCTTAAAAGATGCTACCCAACAGAAGTTATTAGAAACTAAAAAAAAGAAAATAAAAAAAAATAAAGTTGACAAAATCTTAACACTTTCAAAGTTACTTAAAAAATAGAAGCATTGAAAAAAAAAAAAGTGTTCCTCTTGTGAAATGTATGTTTAAGGGTAACTAAAATGATCAAGCGTAAAAAAGTATGAAAATATTTTTTTTACATGGTTTAACCCCATACTTTCAGCCCCAGAAAGTGTATGAAGGGTGGACGATAGCGGAAAAATGTTTCAATAAAAAAAGTTCGCCTTTCAGTGAAGAACGTTTTCCATCGAGTGAATGTGGTGAACCGCTGTTATTAAGGAACTTAGTTTCTACCCTTAACTTGTAGAATTAATTAGAATTATAAGGAGTGGTTTTAAAAAAAGAGACCCCTCTGTCACTGTTAATACTGACAACTGGGTCTACAAGTTGGCACTATTGCAGTAGCTGAATTCACACAACTACCCCGTTCGGACTTAGCTCCCCTGACCCCCCTCCACCCACCTCTGACGCCCTTCCCCCCCCAGTAACCCATTTCCCTATGATGTTTTTCAGCGCATTTTCTTCTCACCCCACTTTCAACCCCATTTTGCATCCCTCGCATACCTATACACAGCGTCTCCTAGGAAAGATAAAATCGTAAAAAATCAGGTACAATAATATNATTGGCCAACTAACTATATCTGACCTGCAAGCTGAAAACTCGCTAGCTTCACCTATCAGTTTTGATAAAATTAGACAGAAAAAATAAATAATTATTTAAAGTCTGGTCGTTGGTGTTACCTACCATACTATTAATTTTTGCTATAAATGACTCTAACGTATTTGTATTACCATCAAACTTTGGAAAAAAATTCTCCGTAGTTTTTTGCTGCATTAATTAATTGTTCGGTAGTCATGTTTACTGTTGGATTACTATTATTATGGTAGTCGACCTCTCCTTTCTTCAGGATTATCGCTGCAGACTTTTTGGGGCTTTCACCGCCGTCAACTTTCGACTTCTGCCGTATCCTTCTATTGCAGATTTTGGTGTCTAGGGTGATGGACTTACGTCTTTTGGACGGGAGCCTTTGTGGGTGTCGGACTTGGATTTCAGCGAACTTTCACAGTATTTTGGCACAAGATCTGGATCCCAATTTTTGCACTTTTACTGATAATTCTCGAAAAGTCACTGTTCCTTATTTTCCGCATTTTTCCACTGCGCCAGTTAAAAGTTAAATGTACCTTATCCAGTTTTTAAAGAGTTTTAACTTCAAACTAACATTTTATTGGAAAAAATACACTTGCAATTATATCAATAATAATACACTATGTGCGGTAATTACATAACAATAATTGGAACGGTGAATTATAGAACAGCAATACGTCACGCGCGTCAACTGTAATAATAATTGAATCAATCAAATTTGAACAAAGTATTTATACGTGCAAAAAATCACTACGCTAAGCATTTCGCTGCCTGAGACGTTATCGGTGTGAACTGCGTGGGTTAATCCCTGACCACAGTCTGTTCACATGCATAACTGTCGGCATAATTACAATAGATAGAGTCAAGGTTAGTCTTCGGCGGTCGCGCTTACCCTCATTTACTTTTATGACATTCTATCCGTATTTCGCAGGTTCTAAGAACTTAATTGCTCGAGACAGGGTCTTGCCCTGTTGGGTTTCGCCCATACTTGTTTCTGCGAACTTGTTTTCCTTTGTTGGTTTTGTAGGCATTGGTGGTGGTGTTACGATAATTTAAACTTTGTCGCATATATTTAATAAATTACGTTTTGTCCTTCAACTTGTCCGATTACGTTTTTTTATCACTTCATTATACTTTAGTTGTTATCCGCCATTTTTAGTACTTAGTAAATTGTTGTAAATAAAGTTTTTGTACGTAGTGTTTATATTGAAGTTTTTTCACGACTGCAAAAACCGTTGAGAAAACTGCTCGTGAAGTCACGGAAACCAATTCTAACTGGAAGTGAATGACGTTAATTAACCGCCTGGCGTTAGCACTCATTGTATCTTCGGGATATTTACCAAAGGTGAGACGTGTTTCCCCACTATCACGTTGTTGCATTTTTTCAATTTCGGCGGCACTAGCTAACATTGGATCATGGTGTTGTATCCTTTTTTCGTTTTACCGACTCTTGCGTGACCTCAATTTTGCTCGAACCACTCGCGAAACGCTCTCGTTCGCACGCTCCGGTGGGCGTGGCATTACGCTGGTTCACGGACATCGCACGCTCCGGTGGGCGTGGCATTACGCTGGCTCACGGACATCGCGCAACCTACTAACCAACTACTACTACTCAACAATATTATGTTGGTTGAATAAGTACAGGGTACCGCTGCTCCACCTTACAGTACAGCGGGGGTCTTTCATAGTTATATGATAAAGTATAGCAAGATAGAAAAAGAAATTATGGCATGTTGACCACTTTATAGTTTGTTAGAGTTTTTGGAGGACTTAATGACGAGCAAATAAACACTAAATAACAAGACGACAGCAAAACAATATATTTACAAACTTAACAAGGAAAGATGATCGGCGATAAGATGAAATGTAGTAAGAAGTGCCAGAAGGTAGGAAGACGGGTAATTGTCCAAAATTGGGGCTCCAGGCCCAAATCGCTCCAAAAATTTTTTCATCGGTCATTCTACATAAAACAGTTAGATATGAGAAGGTGGGGAGACAGTTTTTTATGACTTTATAAATAAAAAAACTTTTTGAATCATAATTTTTGAAAAGTCAAATTACAGTGTAAATTACGGGAAGAGTTGGGTGAGGAGATCAGGGGCAGAAGCGGGGCGGAGTTAAAAGTTATAAATGCATTTAATCTTTTTATCTCACGACTGTCACTGCATAAAATTCTTTTCTTAATATTAGAAGAAAAAATAGCTATAAATTGTCTTCCTCGCTTCAAATATAATCACTGAACCATCAGAAATGACCAGAAATCGATGAAACAATTTTTGGAACGGTTTTGGTCTGGAGCCCCAATTTGAGGAATTGTATGAAATTCCGATACTATTGACATATCAGCCCGACTCCGGCGGGGAGAACCTTAACTTAGAATCCGATCTGTCGTAAATCTACCTAACCAAACAATGACGTCACCAATGCAGGTAATTATCCCAAATTAGGGCAATTTTGAAAAATTATCATTCAAAGAAATATTTGAAGTGAAACCTCTTTACGCACGGTAGGGTAAGTTCGTTTCATGCGAGTTGCTATGCAACGAAATCATACAACGGATGTCACCCCTCTACTCGGCCACGTAGTCGAGTTAGTGATGGGGATCGCTTGAGCCGTGAGCGCGCTTCAATGCAACGTTCGTTACAGGCAACTCCGGCATGTATAGTGTAAAATTTAAATTCATAGTTGTTACATTTTGGCATAAATGTTAGGTATATTTTTCATTATTCTCTTTATTCATATTCGTAGATATATGTTTTCTGTTTATATAGTAATAGTTATTTTGTACCCTCAAGATATTTCTTGTGAAGTGATTTGTGTTTGAAGAAGTTTCACTTCAGTAGCGTGTTGTATAATTACACGTTGTATTTTTGTTAATTTATGAAGTCATGAAAAACTGTCTCCCCCACCTTCTATAACTAATTCTATTATGTAGAATGATTAGAATTGTAGCGATTTTGGTCTAAAGCCCCAATTCTGGATAATTACGGGATAGGAAATGACATGAAAAAGAACTTTTCAGAACAACTGTGAAGGAGGAGATAATAGTTGGTGGATAAAAGTAGGGTACCAATAGGATTGTAATAAGAGTGGTAAAGTTACCCGATTTTTGGCCCAAAACGATAGCTTTATGGTTTACTCAAGTGAAGGTTGTATTTTCGCTAAATCGAATAACGAAAGATGAAACGAAGTGCATGCACATCATCAGCCAGCTGAGCCCTCAATACTTGGACGAAATAGAGGACGTTCTTATGCATTCCCCAGCGGAAAATAAGTATGAGACCATCAAGGCCGTGCTCATCAAACGATTATCCGATTCGGATACAGCCAAAGCACGACAACTTCTCAAGAGGGAAGAAATTGGCGATAGAAGACTGGGTTAGTTTTGGCGGCATATGAAAAAGCTTGCCAATAATAAACTGTAAGACGATTTACTGATTGAGCTATGGAAGAGCAGACTGCCCATTCGGACCCAGGAAGTGATAGCTACCCTGGATCAAACGGATGGCGAAAAACTAGCTGAAATAACTGACCGAATTTATGACGTGCCACCAACGCATAACCGAGTTGCAGCGATAAAGTCAGTAGGGTAAGATAACCGATTCTAGCACAGAGGAGTAGGTAAGTGAAACGTCATCGATCGTAAACGTGTAACTGTTAAATCTGTTATTGGTCACATGATGTTATTGGCTCTTGACGATGTCAGTGAGTGTAAGCATTAATACATATATTGCTGAATTTATAATTGAAAGAATGAGGATTTTGAAAATAATTTATTTAGTGGAGAGGGAAGGAAGTAGGGATACGTTAAGGAGGAGGAAAGAGATGTGGTTGAGTAGAAAGGAGTATAAATGAAAGACAACCACAGGAGTGTTGCACATAAAAGGTANATGCCTCTTGCGACATTGTTAACCACTTGAATACCTCCTTTGGTACTTCAACACCCAACTTTGAACACACAACTTTCACTCTATCTAAATCATTGGATAGTATTGCTCTTCGTAAATTGAACGAGAGTTTGTCTTTCTGCTTGATACAACTCGTAGGATAAGGAATCCATTTTTTATATAAATTCTATTTCTGAATCGTCAGGCTCGCTATCTTCGTTTACTAAATAACCTGTTATTAGAAGTTTATCGTATCCACCTTTTAACTCAAATTCTTGTACCACGTTCTCCAACTCTGACGCTACCAAATGTTATCTCTCAAACAATAAACCGTCTTTGAAAAATTGAACTTCAATTACATAACTCTCTACCATTACTACGTCTTTAACTTTCAGTGCAGTAACTAACGATCACAACTGGCTACATTCACCACGTTTAATGTTATTTATAATCACACTTTGGGGAGGGGGTATAAAAATTCGTAAACGTTTTACCATTTATTAATACAAAAATCTATGACTATATCACAAAATGTTTCTTTTATGGATCCAGCTACTGTGAAATTGGTCAAGTCCTAACCATTTCACGTAAACCATATCACCTTTACGTCTTAATACTCGATTTACCAAAAAAACGTCTGGATCTGCAGCTTTCTGTAATTCCATACCATAAACTCCTCCTTTTGTGCCTTCCCCTTTATCGTCCTTTAAGTAGTACATGATCAAATCAGACAATTTTATACGGCTTGTTGTAAATAGTTCGTTGGACCAATTCGGTGTATAACCTTTGCTAAACGATTCAGGATATTTACTTATTCGTACCCGGTCTCCCACTTTAAACTGAATTCTTCGTAAATCCACCTCTTTCTATTGACTTTGCTTTGTTTCATTCCGATGGTTCTGTGAATCTTATTGTTGTATTCACTTACTATATCTTGTAATATATTCAACCATTTGTAGGATCCTTGTAAACTGAAGCGCTGCCACATTTTTGATTTTAGCGTTCTATTTACCTGTTCCACAACTGATGCTCTCTATGTGCTAAACGTTGAATAATGGTTAATTTTATATTTCTGCATTAATTTCTTCACTTGTTGGTTATAAAATTCTTTTCCTAGGTCAGTTTGCATATTCTTAGGGATACGTTTATTTCTTTTGAAAATTAACTGTGAAGCTCTTCCGACATATTCACCTGTTTTCCGTTTTACTGCTTGAGCCCATACAAATTTTAAGAAAACGTCTACTATTACTAAAATATATCGGAAACCTTTATTTTCTCTCGCATACGGAATCATTTCAATTAAATCGGCTTGATGAAGATCATCCAATCCTTTAACAACTACCTTACGGCGTGAGAAATTAATTCTTGCCGGTTTATGTAGTTCTTTCACAACTTCCTCTTTCACGTCAGACATTCCTTTCTGTTGACGACAACTACACAGACGATGCCTCTGTTGATTTAGAACTGCTCGATTTTGTACTTCCAGCTGCTGTTTGTTCTAAAGTATCCAATCCTACCTTAAGATCGTTTGCTTCTTTTTTTAATGACTCCACCATTTTCACCTCCTTTTCCATGTCTTCTTTCGTTTTATTGCTTACTTTAATTTTTTTCTCTGCAAATTCCATAACTTTTTTGCACTCATCTTTAATCAATGTCTTTATTAATTCTACACTCAAATCTATATCTCTTTTCATGTTTTTCACAATGTCGCTCTTTAGTTTCTTCGACAATTTTTCGTCACCTTTCCTAGCAAATGTTTCTACATTTCTACACTCCACTGTAATTTTTGCTGAAAGTGTGTCCATGATTATGACGCCATTCTTTTCTATCACATCATTAACCATTTTTGTTATTTGCTTATCCCTATCATTATTATAATTTTCAATTTCTCTTCCCATATTTTTAATTAATATATCCATTTTATCATTAAATGTTTTCATCATCTTTTGATCACTTTTGGAGACAAGTGTTTTTAATTCTTCTCGTAAATCCTTCATCTTTCTATCTCCTTCACTGACAGCGCTATCCTTTACTCTTTCACATTCTATTCTGATATGTTCTTTTGTTAACCTATCCTTTTCGTCTACATATTTTTTTGTAGCTGCATGAAAGCCAGCTGTAGGCTCATTCAAGTGTATAATACGTTTATTAGCCACGTCAACAAAATATAATACTTTGTCGAATGCCTTCCTAATATTCACTATATCATCTTGAGATAAAAGAAGTTTCAGCTTCTTCTCCAAAAATCGTACATTAACAGCATCATGCTCCTGCTGAGGGTCCCCGATTCTTGTTAAGCGGTTATGATTAAAATCGTGAACATTGCTAAATGCTCGCGAATATGATCGTTTTTTTTCTAACGCACGTCCGAACTTATCGATCGCCATTATCTAACTAACCACCCCCACAAATCGTTTATTCGATTATATTAGACTCCCGCAACTCTTCTAAAATTGATTGCATTTCGTTTTCATGATTTGTGTTGCCTGCTTGTTGAGAAGCAACCAATAACTTTAAACGATCACACAATTCATTAACATCATCAAAATATTTGTATTCTATCGGTTTTTCGTTGTAAGTCAACAACGATAAGCCTCCACCTTTAGAAGGCTTCGTTGTTTGCTGCCTTAAATTGTATACTGCTCCCGTACGTTTTAATATATCCGCATAGTCTCTCCGTTCTTTAATTGATGTCGGATATTCAGAACTTAATTTAAACAGTTGCTCGTATAATCCCACAGTACCTGTGTATTTAAATTTTCCATCGATTACGACGTCTGATCCATCAAAATCTATTTCAGAATCACCGATAAAAAATTTATTTGTGTCCCATTCGTATCGAACTTTGTCAAGACGGGAATTCACAACGTCAGTGTTAAATCTATCACCTTCATAGTCTTTAATAATTCCTTATATATAGTCACGAGGTAGAGGATCGAATTCCTCCAAATATTCTCCAAATCGATAGCTATTTATATAACCTATGTATGCTTTTTTTAATTGTTCGAACTCACTGTCACCCCTTCTAGGGTCAACCATATACACTTTCTTCCCTTAAGAAGGAAGGAGGACCTTGAAGTATGGTAGCTGGAGCATTCGATGGATCAAGTTTTCTAATTTTTATTGGAGTTGATGATGCTGGTATATCAACTTTCGAACAATTAACAACCTCTGGTTTTAATCCCTTTTTGATCTCTTCATACAGCTCAGACTTCAAGTGAAGAAGCGATTTTGTAATTGGTTGATATGCTTGTTGCAACAGATGATTCTGTCCTACCATCGATTCCTTTAACATTTGTAGTTTCCTCTTTACTGCTTTCCTAACTTTGATTAGTTCTTTCTTTCCTTTCACATCCATGCTGTTGTTATGGTTGTCTCTTAACAAGTGGTTTCATTAATATTACTTACAGTAATATATATTTATCGGATCCTATGCGATATCTCTCGTCATTTATACCACAATCCTTGTTAATAACTAGAAATCCAAATTTTTCTTTCCAACATTCTCTACATATACTTTTAAATTGGTCAAAAGTCATATCTGCAGTAACATGGTCGGAAAAAGTATGTTTCAGCTTTAATTCGTCTTGTTTAAGCAGTATTATTAAATTAGCATTATCTCTAATTAAATGTTTAAGGATCTGAGCATATGTTTGATTTAAATAAAAAGTATCGATTGAGTTATGCCTTCCCATACTAAAATATTCTCTTATCTTACTCTGATTGTCATTCGAAACATCATCAAAGATGAATACAGAATTAGCTTTCGCCTGCGATGGACCTATTACTTCATCAAAATTTCTGAAGCTAAAATAACCAATTCCAGCAATTGGTGGTAATAGTTCATTTAAATATTTATATTTTGGTTGATATAACGACTTTGAATAAACATAAACCGTAAACCGTTTGGTTGCTCCAAAAGTCCTATAATCACATTTGTTTTTCCACAGTTTGAAGGTCCAGCGACGATGCATCTTATTGTTGATGGTAATAAAGGACCATGACGATTTATTTTCGCAGCAATATTGATGTCGCGATTGGTTATCGGTTGAGCAGATGGATGCTGTACTATCCGCATGTTTCTTCATTATTAAATGATTTTGCTGTGTTAACGGATGTATAAATTTAGAGTTAACGTTGCTTATATGGTCAGTTGGTTCGCAATAGTGAAAGCACTCACACCAAACCTATTACATGAAACGCGGCGTTCTGAATAGCATTATAGATAAGTCACCTATTGAAATACACCTCCCACCGGTCTAAATATCCTACAATGATTCCCATTCCAAAGACGTGGTTTTTTACCGTTAATTCCGATTTTTGCGGAACTATCGGCACTTGGAGCTCTTTCTGGTGGTGCTGTTGGATTTGCAAAAGCTGTACAAGATTCTAAACCAGCGCACAAACAACAAGAAGAAGCTCAACGTCATAACACTTCAATGGAAGCCATTGCTCTTGGGAAAAATATTTCTATACAACCTTCCCGTAAAGGTTTGGGTTTATACCTTAAACCGTTTCAATAAAAAGAAACACACATTTTTTTCTAAAATTGCCTAATCAACCTCTAACAGATTCAGATTTACACAATTACATTCGCTATTTACAAGTTCCACATTTTCGTGGACTCTTCATGCGTAACGAATTACCAAGAAAAGTTAAAAATATGAAAGTGGAATTGTTAATTTAGACACCGGAACTGGTACACATTGGACAGCGTATGTAAAACGAAACAGCAAAGCTATTTACTTTGACAGTTTTGGTAATCTCCGTCCACCTAAAGAATTGGTCCAATATTTACAATCTGCTGCACTTTGCGATATCAATTATAACTACAATCGTGTTCAGAACCCCACCGATTTTAACTGTGGTCACTTAATTCTCCAATTCCTGCAAAGGATTACGTAAATCCTTTATTAATGCAGACCATCAAAATTACTTTTCTGTATTAAACTGAACGTTAAACCGAAAACATGTCTTACACATTCGCCTTGACTGATACAAAGTCGGAGCTACAAATGATAATAAGTCCACCGATTGTTTTAAGAGATGATGATAAATATCCACCGGATTTAAAATTGTAGAGAATCCCACAAGTATTATATATTTATCTATCAACACTCGTGTCATCGATTACATTTCCCTTAAAATAGTTGATGAAGACGGCAATCTTGTTAATTTCCGTGGAGAACGCGTTACGTTAAGACTTCACTTACGAAAACTATAACATGGTTGCGCGATACAACTGTGTCCAACGTCATTCAAATACTACTACAAAACGATCACCACCTTCTGAGACGTTTATTTCGCTTACACCCGTTCAGCGATTAACACCGTCTAATAAACAGTTCCTTAAATCTTTGAGGTTGCGATTGAAAAAGGTGAAACGTTAAAATGGTTGCAGAAATACTAAATGTCACCGAGAAAGCTATTATTAACGCTGATAAACATACTCATCAACCCTATGCTAATTCAAATTTTAAAAATAATGATACCATACGCATTCCAATACAAAATGAAGATGTTTACACCTTACCTTGCGGTGGTTTCGTATACATAGAAGGACGTATACTGAAAAATGATGGAACTGTACCAACTAATACTTTTTTATCAATAATGGAATTCTATACCTATTTGATGAAATTCGATATGAATTGGGAGGAAAAGTTATTGATCGAGTCCGTAATCCTGGTATGACTACAACAATGAAAGTTATGCGTCTTACAATGGTTACTTCAACGTTTGTATTCCTCTTCGTATGATTTTAGGGTTTGGAGAAGACTTTCGAAAAATAATACTCAACATACGACAAGAATTAGTTCTAGTTTGCAGCAGTACTGACAATAATGCCCTCGTTTGCTCAGCAACACCGGCTGAAGAGGTTGATGTCCATTTGGATCAAATATGTTGGAAGATTCCTCATGTATCTGTTGCTGACGCTGAACGTTTGAAATTATTACGTTACGTTGATCGCAATTTAAATATGGAACTTTCTTTTCGTAGTTGGGAACTACATGAATATCCCTTACTTAATCAATCACATTCTCACAACTGGGCTGTGAAAACTTCATGGCAGTTGTAAAAACCTCGCTTCATTATTTTCGGTTTTCAAATCGATAAAGGTAACGATATTACAAAAAATAAGAGTTGCTGTCGAGACATCGAGATACAATCTACGTTCACGTTGTCAACGCAGCACTACCACTGAAGATGTCAGCCGCAGTAGCTGACGAAACGTCTGGACGGAATCGTTAACTTAGACCACGGCCCTATAGCCCGAATCTGCATTCTACTCAAAATAAGAGTGTTTTCGATCACTGCAACCTAACAAATTTTAATGTTCACTTAGGATCCACTATGTACCCGTATGATAGTTTGAATTTAGATTTTGATCTTTCCAGATTTGCTGTTTTGTACGAAATGTATGTTAATTTTGAATAATCGTACTATGGTAATGTAAATGAACCCTTATTCGATCGAATGAAATTGTGAAATCTGGAAGTATCGATATTCGTTTAGGAATTCAAACTAAACGCAATCTACCAGATAAAACCGCAGCTTACTGTTTAATCATTCATGATCGTGTGATACGTTGCAATCCCTCTACAAACTTGGTTCAAGAAATATAAAACCCAATGACTACATCCATACTTTCATGGGTTATATTGGGATGACGGTGATCTTCCATACTCTACTATTTATGATAGTATTCATCCTACATTGATGGAGTCAACAATATGTTAAGGGATTACAAAAGAACATGTGGTTATTGGAATACTTTTCTAATGTTAACTTTGTTTACATTGAAGACATCGAATGTCCATCTCTCTTAAGTCTAGCAGCCGATTTTAAAGTAAACGTGCGTTCTTGTCATTTATTTAAAAATTTAAAATGTTCTTTTATTAAAATATTGGTTGTCTTTACACTCATAAAATCATTTAAACAATTAAAACACATTAAAATATAAAATAGGTTTTTTATTCTCTTACATAACACAATACATTTAACATTTGTATTTCTATATCAACTGCTTTTCCGACAAATCCTTTGAGTCGAATCGATGGATGACACACTTTTTTAGCTATTTTGTCGTTTATCCTCGATTTATGCATCCGTAGAAGCTTCTGCATGTCTGCAGGAAAGAAATATAACAAAGCTGTACAAATCAGCTAACAGACGAGGACCCCATTTTGTGTGAACCTTTTTGAAGCGTTGTACGGGATACGTTTGATTCACTTCCAATGATGTTAGAGAACGTATTTCTTTTTCTACACACTCAACTCTTCTAAACTTCTACTGCTCCTTCACTCATTCGCGTAACTTATGTACCTAAAACCCCTTCCACTAAAACAGGTATCTCTGGAGGGGCAGTGCAATAACAACACGTTCTTCGTATTCATCGTCTTAGTTGTAATGGAAAACCGAATCATGATTAGTGTATCGTCGTTGCTGATTTTAACATATTTGTATAACAACATCCTCTACATTTCACGACCGGATAATACAATTGATGATCAAGCCTATGTTTGTAAAAATTGTAATAAAGATATTGATGTGCCTTGTGCATGGATGAAAAATTGGGGATCTGTTTTTTAGAAAATGTGAATGGTACAAATTTTTATACCATTGAAAACGTGGAAAACCTGCACTCTGTAAAACTTGCATTCATTGAAAAAGATGGACAGTCTCGAAAATACGTTGAAAGCCGATGGATTAGCCTTCATTAGACTGAAAACAGAGAGGGCTCTGTATCAAAGGTTTACATCACCGACTCTTTCCTATTTCTACAAGTTGTACGTACTATTAATGTAATTTTATTATTCAATATTTTGATTGTAACACTCATATACTTATATCAAAATAAGGAATCGTTAACCTTAACAATATTTCCTTTAATTATCGACATAATATTTAACACGTTTACGATCGATGAGGTTTCGCCAGTTACCTACACTTCTGTCCTAGATTCGTTATCTTATCCTACTATTTTGGCCATCCATTTTATTCTCCTTTCTCGCATAGAGGCAGTAGGCATCTCGAGTACTTTAGTGGACGATCATTCAGAAACGCTTCACGATAGATTCCTGAGAATGTCACAAACCGTCGTCTCACACCGTTCAAAGGAGATTTAGGCTAACCATTTGGTACTCCTAACACGTACTGGGGCAACAGCTACCTCAGGCTTTTTGGTGGACTGTCTCTCTGAAATATTTCAATATACGTTACCGAAAATGGTATAAATCGTTGTATCACACACTGTAAGGACGATTTTGGCTATACATTTTATTCTCTTTTCTCGTATAGAGCCAGTAGGTATGGCGAGTCTTTTGGTGGACGATCGTTCAGAAACGCTTCATGAAAAGCGATTTAGACCTTCCAATTTATTGTTCCTTCTCGCATAGGGGCAGTAGGTACCTCGAGTAATTTGGTGGACGACCGTTAAGAAACGCTTCACAATAGGTTCCTGAGAATGTCACAAACCGTCGTCTCACACCGTTCAAAGGCGGTTTATGCTATCCATTTGGTCATCCTATCACGTATAGAAGCAGTAGCTACCTCATGTTTTGCGGTGGACTATCTCTCAGAAATACTTCAATATAGGCTCCCGAGAATGTTATAGATCGTCGTATCACATCGTGTAAAAGCGATTTAGTCTCTCCAATTTATTCTACCTTCTCGCACATAGGCAGTAGGTAAGGCGAGTATTTTAGTGGACGATTGTTCAGAAACGCTCACGATATGTTCCTGAGAATGTTAGAAACCGTCGTCTCACACTGTTCAATGGCGATTTAGGCTATCCAATTTGTCCTCCTATCGCGTATAGTAGCAGCAGACACCTCACGTTTAATGGTGAACTATCTCAAGAATACTTCAATATATGCTTCGGAAAATGTCAAAAATCTTTATATCACACTATGTAAAGGCGACCTTGGCCGTCCATTCTATTCTCCTTTCTCGCATAGAGACAGTAAGGACCTCGAGTATTTTGGTGGACGAAAGTTGAGAAACGCTTCACGATAGGTTCCTGAGAATGTCACAAACCGTCGTCTCACACCGTTCAAAGCAGATTTATGCTATCCATTGTGTCCTATCACGTATAGAATTAGTAGCTACCTTATGTTCTTTGGTGGACTATCCATCAGAAATACTTCAATATATATTCCCAAAAATGGCATAAGCCTTTGTATCGCACCCTGTAAAGGCGACCTTGGCCATCCATTTTTTTCTCCTTTCTCGCATAGGCGAAACAAGTGCCTTGAGTACTTTTGTGTACGATCGTTCAGAAGAACTTCATGATAGGTTCCTAAACATGTCACAAATCGTCGTTTCACATAGTCAAATGGCGATTTAGGCTATCCATTTGGTCCTCCTATCACGTATATAAGCAGCAGCTACCTCATGTTGTTTGGTGGACTGCCCCTCAGAAATACTTCAATATAGGCTCCCCAAAACGTCATAAATCGTTGTATCACACCGCCTAAAAGCAATCTAGAGCCTCTAATATATTCTGCTTCCTCACATTGAGGCAATAGGTACCTCGAGTACCTTGGTGGACGTTCGTTCAGAAATGCTTGACAATAAGCTGCTGAGAATGTCACAGACCGTCGTCTCACACTGTTCAAAGATGATTTAGGCTATCCATTTGGTCCTCCTATCACGTATAGGAGCAGAAGCTACCTCATGTTTTTTGGTGGACTACCTCTCATAAGTACTTCAATATAGGTTCCCGAAAGTGTCATAAATCACCGTATCACACCAAGCAAGGACGATTATGGCCTTCCAATTTGTTCTCCTTTTTAGCATAGAGGCAGTAAGGACCTCGAGTACTTTGGTGGACGATATATCGGAAACGCTCTACGATAGGTTCTTGAGAATGTCAGAAATCGTAGGTCTCACACCGTTCAAAGGAGATTTATGCTATCCATTTGGTCCTCCTATCACGTATATAAGCAGTAGCTACCTCATCTTTTTTGATGGGCTACCTCTCACAAATACTTCAATATAGGTTCCCGAAATTGCCATAAATCATCGTATCACATAACGTGAAAGCGATTTAGTCCTTCCAATTTATTCTCCTTTATCGCATAGTGACAGAAGGTACCTCGAGTAATTTGGTGGGCGATCAGTCAGAAGCGCTTTATGAAAGGTTCCTGAAAATGCCACAGACCGTCGTCTCACACCTTTCAAAGGCGAGTTAGGCTATCTACTTGGTCCTCCTATCACGTATAGAAGCAGTAGCTACCTTATGTCCTTTGGTGGACTTCCTCTCAGAAATACTTCAATATAGGTTCCTGAAAATGGCATAAATCTTTGTATCACACCCTGTAAAGACGACTTTGGCCGTCCATTTTATTCTCCCTTCTCGCATAAAGGCAGTAGGTACCTCCAGTACTTTGGTGGAGGATCGTTCAGAAACGCTTCATGATAGGTTCCTAAAAATGTCACAAATCGTCGTCTCACACCGTTCAAAGGCGATTTAGGCTATCCTTTTAGTCTTAATATCTCGTATGGAAAAAGCAACCACCTCATGTCTTTTGTGGACTATCTCATCAGAAATACTTCAATATAGATTCCCGAAAATGTCGTAAGTCCTTGTATCACACCTTCTAAGATTGATATTATTCATCCATTTTATTCTCTTTCTCGTATAGGGGCAGTAGGTATGGCGAGTACTTTGGAGGACGATCGCTCAGAAACGCTCCATGATAAGCTCCTAAAAATGTTCCAAATTGTGGCCTCACACCGTTCAAAGACGATCTATGCTATCCATTTGGTCCTCCTTTCACGTACAGAAGCACTAGCTGCCTCATCTTCTTTGGTGTCTATCTCTCAGAAATACTTAAAAGTAGGTTCCCGAAGATAAAATAAATATTTGTATCACACCCTGCAAAGACGTCATCGGCCATCCATTTTATTCTCCTATCTCGCATGAAGGCAGTAGGTACCTCCCGCACTTTGGTGGACGATCGTTTGGAAGCGCTTCAGGATAGTTTTCCAAAAATGCTACAAATCGTCGTCTCACACCGTTCAAAGACGATTTAGGCTATCCATTTGGTCCTCCTATCACGTATAGTAGCAGTAGCTACATCATGTTTTAGGTGGGCTATCTGTCAGAAATACATCAATATAGTTTCCCAATAGCGTCATAAATCGTCGTATCAGACCGTGTAAAAGCGATTTAGACCTTCCAGTATATTCTGCTTTCTCGCATAGAGGCTGTAGGTACCTCGAGTAATTTGGTGGACGACCGTTAAGAAACGCTTCACCATAGGTTCCTGAGAATGTCAGAAATCGTCGTCTCACACCGGTCAAAGGCGATTTAGGCTAATTTTGTCCTCCTATCACGTATAGAAGCAGCAATTACCTCATGTTTTATGGTGGACTATCTCTCAGAAATGCATCAATATAGGTTCCCGAGACGTCGTACCGCACCGTGTAAAAGCTATTTAGAGTAGGGTAAGATAACCGATTCTAGCACAGAGGAGTAGGTAACTGACGAAACGTTATCGATTATTTGGTGGTGGGAGGGAAAGAATTAGGGATACGTTTAGGAGGAGGAAAGAGATGTAGTTGAGTAGGAGGGGTATAAATGAAAGACAACCAAAGGAGTGTTGCACATAAAAGGTAGAAATGTGAAGTGGCGGCAACTGTATCCATGAAGTGTGTGGTGGTGTAGAAAACGTACAATATTGGAATGTTTTTGAACATGTGGAGGGTTTGGACGAAGTACATCGTAATGTCATGTTACATAGAGGAGATTACGTGGATAGACAGCAGTACAGTCAAAATAAAGCAATGAGGTATGTAAGTGACGTGAGTCGGATGAAAGAGTGGACTGGATACGGCATGTTCTGCTTACGTCTTGTACTGCGATAGGAATAATCTTCGTTATCTACCTATGTGTGGGAGTTGTCGGTATGGAGCGAACAATGGTAGAATAATATCGTTGTATATGCGAGTACAGAATTTGTGGATGTTAGAAGTTCACCTCAATGACGAAGACCACATTCATTGCGGATGGTGCGGGGAGATTTGCAGTTGCTAATTTTTTTGCACCCATAACCATCATTTAAGGAGGGATAGTATATTTGAAGAAGGTTATGTGAGGGAAATTTGTAATAATATCGTAAATGTTGATGGAGCGTAAACATGTATATACTACAATTTTTTCTGAAATAAATGATGATGTAATGTGGAAGTAGGTTTAATAAAACCAACATGTTACAGCGGTTTATATGTTAATAAGTGTGTCAAGGTTAACGGTGTGGAAAAGGAAAGTTTGGAAGGGAAAGGTAATTAGGAAAAAAAGTTAGTGCAAGGATGGTGTCATCATAATGGAGCGAAAGAGATGGCGCCTTTGTTCTGCTGAAGTGCAGAGTAGGCAGGAAAGTGTATGGGTATCATCGATCTCATAAAGAAGACCCGACTTTTCGCAGAGGTATGAGTGAACACCCTGACGACAAGGTCGACAGCAGGAGTTCACAACATCGACGTGATACATTCTACAGCTGCGACAAAAAAAGTAGAGGTGTGTTATCAAGACATTCTTGACAACAGAACCCTGTTGCAACGTTACAGATTTGACGAAGACGTTGACAAATGTTGCATTGCAACCGGGTGATGGATACAGTTGAATTGGTTGTTTGTCGGAATGGTGAAAGGACAAGGGATACACGAGAAAGATCCATTGTATACAGCAAGACCCTTCTCATGAAGTGATGCTCTACGAAAGTTTCAGTGGTTTATACAGGAAGAAAGGTGGTGGCGGGAATAGTGGGGATGATGAAGTATTATTAGGGAAGGAGTATAGTATAGTGGGGGATTAGGAAGGTAGGAGTGGTGACATAAGTTTGTATGTAATGTTAGAACTGTAATAATTGTTTATTGGTGAAAAAGTGGAATAATGGAAGAAGCGTAGAGAAGATAAAATAAATTTGTTAGTTATAATGTACTACCCGTTTATGATTTCAATGGAGAGGTGTCGCAGAAGAAAAGTTATGATAGTAAATTTGGTGGAAGTCGATGTGTTTCAAAAAATTATAGGTTAGTGTAATTAATGAGTTGGACGAGTGAGTAGTATATGAAAAGTTAGGTAATGAGATGTAGTATAAGAACCGAAGAAACATATTTATAAAATCCCTCAATATAAATGATGGGGGAATAGTGTAAAACGGACCATTTATTAATTTTTTTGAAGCTTAAGGAGATACGAGGGTGGATTGATAAGTTTCCGGCCTGACCAAGAAAAACAAGGTTTAAAAAAATTTTTTTTTTTATTTCTCAACATAATCTCCTCCAAGGCTGATACATTTCTCATAGCGGTGTTCCAGTCTATTAATGCCATCTCTATAGACTGATTCGTCAAGCTCCTCAAAATAACCATTTACAGCTTCGATTACTTCTTCATTGTCCGCAAATCTCTTACCGCCAAGCCATTTTTTGAGATTAGGGAACAGAAAATAGTCACTCGGGGCTAGGTCTGGAGAGTAAGGAGGGTGCGGCATCAATTCAAACTTTAGATCGTTGATTTTAGCCGTCGCAACGATTGACGTGTGCGCTGGTGCGTTATCGTGATGAAACAAGATTTTTTTCTTCGCCAGATGAGGTCGTTTAATTTTCACCTCGTGGCTCAAACGTTGCAATAAGTCTGCGTAGTATTGACCAGTGATAGTATTACCCTTTGCAAGGTAATCAATGTATATAATACCTCTTGCATCCCAAAAAACAGTAGCCATAACCTTGTTCGCCGAAAAAATTGTTTTTGCCTTCTTTGGAGTTGGTTCCCCTGGTCCAATCCACTGTTTAGACTGTTCTTTGGTTTCAGGAGTGTAGTGGTGGACCCACGTTTCGTCAACGGTTACGAATCGACGCAAAAATTCGCTTGGATTACGCTTATACAATGACAAATTTGCGGTAGAAATGTTTTTTCGAATCAATTTTTGGTCGACTGTTAGCAAACGCGGCACCCATCTTGCACAGAGCTTTTCCATATGCAAATGTTGGTGCAAAATATGTTGCACACGTTCATATGACATCTTACAGGTCTCAGCTATCTCACGCACTTTCAATCTGCGGTCTCCCAGCACTATTTGATGAATTTTTTCGATCATATCTGGAGTTGTGACCTCAACGGGGCGTCCTGAGCGAGGCCCATCAGAGGTGCTCACACGACCCTTTTTAAACTCGGAAACCCACTGCTTAACGGTTGAATATGACGGGGAGGATGTCCCCAGTGTTGAGTCCATCTCTTTTTTAATTTCCTTCGGCGTTAACCCCTTCAAATAAAAGTATTTGATGACAGCACGATTTTCCTGCTTTTCCATTTTTACGAAAACCACAGAGGCGTCTTGTTCAGCGTGCTGTCAAACCTACACTAGCAAGGAGATCGGGCTGAAACTATAGCTACAAGCTATCCAAGGATGGTACTATAGAATGTCACCTCAAGGTAGGCCTAGTGGCGTCATCTCTTGGTTAGGCCGGAAACTTATCAATCCACCCTCGTATAATATTGCAATAAGTTATGTTCTTAAAAGATGCTACCCAACATAAGTTATTAGAATTAAAAAAAAAAAATAAAGTTGACAAAATCTTAACACTTTCAAAGTTACTTAAAAAATAGAAGCAGTGGAAAAAAAAAAGTGTTCCTCTTGTGAAATGTATGTTTAAGGGTATCTAAAATGATCCCACGTAAATAAGTATGAAAATATTTTTTTTACATGGTTTACCCCCATACTTCTTGCCCCAGAAAGTGTATGAAGGGTGGACGATAGCGGAAAAGTGTTTCAATAAAAAAAGTTCGCCTTTCAGTGAAGAACGTTTTCTATCGAGTGAAAGTGGTGAACCGCTGTTATTAAGGAACTAAGTTTCTACCCTTAACTTGTAGAATTAATTAGAGTTATAAAGAGTGGTTTTAGAAAAAGAGAGAGCCACTGTTAATATTGACAACTGGGTCTACAAGTTGGCACTATCGCAGTAGCTGAATCACACCAACCCCTCCACCCACCTCTGGCGCCCTCCTCCCCCCAGTAACCCATATCCCTATGATGTTTTTCAGCGGATTTTCTTCTCACCCCATTTTCAACCCCATTTCTCTCGCATACCTATACACAGCGTCTCCTAGGAAAGATAAAATCGTAAAAAATCAGGTATCATCATATTTCATCATTTACAGCTAATGTTACCTCTGCGCAAGTTGCTGTATTACAACTTCTAACACCCCTTTACCGACCCCGTTTACCTTTTTGTTTTTTTTTTGTTTCTTATTGGTTTTTTTTATTTTTTATTTTTAATTACTACACCCTAATTATTACTACAAACTAATTACAATACCTACATACTTACTACAATTACACTTAACCATTCACACACACTTTTTCGCCGGATCTTTGGGTACATGCGCAACTGCTGCGCCAGCTTCTGCGCACCCACACAGAGCCGCTCATACCTCGGGCGCTTCGTTTCCACCTCATGCCCTAGGACGTCTTCTTCGAGACGCAACCTGTCTTCTTCTTCCACTAGTTGCGTCTCTTTCTCCGATAGCTGCAGGATTTCTCTTTGAAGACGAGCAATCTCGTCTTCTAAAATGGTCCTGCACTTTCGCACTTGGGCAAGCTCTGTGCTCACGTTACCGCGAGCATCGCGCTTCCTCTCCCAAGCTGACGTCAGTGCCTCCATCTTTTCTCGCACATGATGAGCACTTACCATGACGCCTTCTAAACGCTCCATCTCCTGCGAAAGCGTCATGGGGGTGTCGGGCAGAGGTGATACAGGTGATATACACCACGGAGGCATCGTCACATCTGTGGCACATGTACCTTTTCCCATCAACTGGTCCCCTTGTGCCAATGTTGGAGCCGTCGTCGTCGGTGGAGGCAGCGTTTCTGCTGGGGTCACCGTGCTTATGGTGGGCCTCGTCCCCGAACCGCTCCACGTCGGAGACGTCTTCGCCACACTATTCCGCCGGATCCCCAGCTTCTTCCTACCCGCTGCCATACTCGTTATGGTTGAGGCAACCGATAACGTCGCCATAGTGGTGACGACTCCAACTATTTCAAACTTCAAAACGAAATATAAGTGTTTTAAAATATTACACAATTAATACAAAATAATTTTACTAAATATTTCATTCTACTTACAGCACCCGCCCTAAACTTCCCGAAACGGGACTTCGGCACTGCCGGCTTCCTTACATCTTTACCAACCATTCTTTTTAAAATATTATCGTCCACTTCACGCAACGTTCTAAAACAGAATGAGACAACGCTCTCCGCTTACCAACTACTCCCCTCTTAACCCGCACCCTCCTTCGAAACAAGTTTTCCGCCTCTCAACCACCATCGGAATGTGGTTTGCAGACGTGACGTCATCTGCACAGTTAACACCTGCGTTTTCGCGTACTACGCATGCGTCGATTACTCTATCATGCTAATCCCCATGAGCTAATGTTGTGCTCACGTACTCCGTATACGCATGCGTCAGAAATCTTTGTCACGAATGTTCGCGAGTATGGTTGTTCACTCAACGAAGCTACGCGCATGAATTTTCTGTAAACTGCCTTCCAATTTACGTGTGGTGTAAATTAATAACATATTATCAACTATTAATTATTTATAATATATTTATGAAATACACATTTACTACATTATTAGCTTCAACCACTTTACTAAACACTATAATTTCCCCTCTTTCCACTATCTTCTGCCTCACTCACTCTACATCGTACAACTTCCTTTTTTCCTATCATTTGGAAAAGATGTCCTACTACCACATCGATGCGTACCGTTTCTCACACAACCTAACAATAATTCTACAGTCTGTAATTTTACGTTTGTCGATGCATACCCCGTGAAGCCTGGCTGCAGTATACTTGCATCACACATATCTCCTGTTGTCAGTGGTCTTCCGCATTCGTAACAATGGTGATGTCTACCGTGAACATGTAATACGAACACGAACACTAAATCCTTACATTTACAAACCTCCTCCCCTACACCGTCTTCTTCGTACCAACTGCTACACAACCCAACGTTGTATTTTCATGTAAGTTTAACACCTTCCCTTCGGTACACGTGTATTCGTTAATGTTGTCACACACACTACGTCTCAGAATATGTTCCGATGAACAATTATTTTCCATCGTATATTTATGCTGCACATAACCCTTCTTTATACGTCTTTCGCTATTATCGTATCTGTCACCGTTGACTGGCAAAAACTGTCGGTATTTATTTTCAATATTCAAACCAGATCGCCATGACTGTATCCACTCGTCCTCACATACGTCCGCTCCGAAGTCTGTGCGATACAATATAGGTAGCGCACTGACCATTAAATAATCTTAATGAACGGTTCTCGAACCACGATGTTCTGCAAACGAATCACATGCTGCCTACACCATTACTGACTACACAATACATTTTTCCTTCCATATTAAGAACTCTGCAGATCCTCGCTTCCCTCACTCTCTTCTTCCTCCTCCTCCAATTCATCTGACCCTACTCATACCCCACTCCTCCAAATCATATAAATTCCCACATCTTCCATTCCTTCAGCTTCTATAGCTTCAACTACTGGGCAGTGCTCACACACTCGCCCAACTCATCAGGTATTAAACAAAAGAAAAAATAAACCATACGGCTGAAGAGGGCCTAGCGGCCCTAGAACGGTCTAAGGGGGAGAGGTTTTAGTCGGTAGGCGTCCTCCGGGATCAATCCGACACTACTCGGTCGCGCGGGCGGCCGGGTGTCTTTTGAAGATTTCCTCTCCTCCAGGAAAACAAAAAAAAAATTCCTTCAGCAGAAGACTTCCTCTCTTCAAAATATCAGCATGTATTACTGCATCATTTTCAAAGGTACAACTACAAACTGCCACGGCACCCTTCACTATTTTCCAAAGTGATGCTAGGACAAATTCAAATGAAATGGTGACAACATGGACCGTTTCCAGCAAAAAAGACCCGTTTCGTTCTGTCAGGACATAGAAGACTACCTCCGTGATGTGAAAGCAGATGGGAGCGGTACTATACACTATGTCCTGTACGGAATTTCACATATTAAACATGTATATACTATTTAATAAAATAAGTTAGTTAAATTAATGTAACATTTATAATTCATAGTAACTTTTATAACCATATGCGTAACTTATATAATAAACTTTATAACAACTACATCTTCTTCTTATTTTTCCATACATCTACAATACAGTCATCTTGAAAGTATTGAACAATAATATTGGAAACAAAAATATTTCTTCAATCACATATATATAACTGAATTACACATCATCATTCCTTCAAGAGAAAATTATTAAATAAAATCATCTTATAATACAATCTTTTATTTTATATTACTATATTTACAATATTAATTAAATATGTTCAACAATTGTGTTTGCAATTCATTTAACTTCTGCTCCACCTCTTCCACTCGCTTTCTACCTTCCACCACCATTCTACAGCTGCTTTCACGACTTTTCTTCAGATCCTCCAACTCTTTCTCTTTCCGCTTTATTTGTTCCAAAACTGAAGCGTCCTTCATGTCATGGTCCTTTATTTCACCTTCCCGTTTTCGCTTCTCCCGTTGAAGTGTCTTCACTGCTTCTCGCACCTGGTCCACCAGCTTTGAATAATCCAACGGACCGCCCGACACTCTTCTGTTGTATGTCCGCTTCTTAGGCTTCATACTTACGGATTTACCGCCCCCTGCCGGCGTCCGCGATGTACTAGCCACAGGTACTGCTATTCTTTCCGTGGCTATATCTCCTACACATGATTTTCCTCCACCGACTGTCTTCGTCACCAACTCATAGCTGCATAGCTGTTTAAGAACTCCTCCAACATCGCTGACAGCTCCGATTCGTCCAAGCTAATCACTGACGCATCTGCCGCATCACACTGTCCCAATTCAGCCATTTCACTTAATCTTTTCCTCTATACATGTCTCTTAAATATCTTCAAACTACCCCACCCCCCTCACAGCCCTTACCTTCTTCATTTTCTCCCACTCACATTTTCATACGTTGTTATAATCTACTTCGCACACGATCTTCCTCAGTCTTTCTCGAGACACCTCTGTTATATCTAACCGATATGATTCGTTGTCCGGACTGCGATACGTCCTTTATGCGATCTGACAATTTAAAACGACATCAAAAAGCTTCGTGTCGTAAACGATTACAGTACCATCCTAATTCCCCGCTACCGAATAAAAAACCGAAATATGCTGCATCTGCCACCTCTTCCGACCGCTGGTGTGAAACGTGCAAAATATATGTTCCTCAATCTTTGTACAACGGTCACCTGCGCACCCTACAGCATAAAAAAAGTTGTTGTTCACCTCTTGAGGAGGGAATCGGTTTCCTTTCCTCTTCTTTCGCTAACAGAATTGCTTCGTTTCGTATTGCGTTCTCGACAAATGCGTATTATACGTAATCAGATCCACCTCCACGACACGCTTAAAATAAATCTCGAAGTTTTTGGACGTTACGTGCACGAAACCAAACAGTTGGTTGAAATTAAATCCTTCAACGCCAACAACAAAGTTGTAACTCGATCGATCGGTCTTCCGAGTCTTCTACAAAACGTCTTTGAAATACTTGAGGCTAAAGCATCAGAGTTTCAAAAACGAGAATCAGGTAACTCATCCTTTTTAGTATACGTTTCATTTCATTTAACATTTCCCCATTTCTACAGGATGGATTTTAGAAAGGTTCTTTTCCTTGAAATTAACTTTAACAAGTACAATCCGCTGAGAGCGTCTTCCTACATTCCGTTACCGAAACAATTTTTATTCAAGAAAGCGGTTGTGAATGTGCGAAACGACGATCAGGCCTGCTTCGCATGGGCAATTACGTCAGCTCTGTATCCCGCACAAGCGAACCCGCAAAGAACTACTTCCTATCCACATTACTCCCACACTTTGGACTACTACGGTATCAAATTTCCTATGAAATTAACTGACATACCGAAATTTGAATCAAAGAACCATAGCTCTGTGAATGTCTACGGGACTGAGTCCGTTTTGAAAGGTGGAAAGTGGACATGGGAAATCGTTGGCCCCCTATACTAATCACCCATCAAGCGACGGCTACACTTCAATCTGCTCTTGCTCGATGATGATCTAGTAAACATTCACCACTGTTGGATAAAGGACATGTCCCCGTTTAGTTTCTCAACAACTTTCTAAAACTGGACATCGCAAATTCTTATGCGACGGTTGCCTACAATACTTCTCCACTTTACCTCACCTACATCGTCATCAGCAGCATGAATGTAATTATGTCTACACCAGCCTTCCCAATTCGTTACAACTCTCGATAGAGATGTTTATGATATTTATCATCGATATTTGAAGATCGTTTCTCCCATGATACCCCTGACAGATGAAGAAATACGTCCCTTCGCCGACGCTACCTCTTGCAATATTTGCGAAGAACCCTTTCTGGACGATGACGTCAAGGTGCATGATCATTGTCATTTGACCGGTAAAGTTCGATTAAGAGCTGCTCACTCCAGATGTAATTTAAATTACAAACTACCCAACTTTGTACCTGTTCTTTTCCACAACCTCTCCGGATATGATTGCCACTTGTTTGTAATGAAAATTTCTGTGAACGATGTTAAATTTACCGTGATAGCTCAAAATAAAGAAAAATACATATCCTTTTCCAAATTATTACGAGTTGATACGATTCAAACTGAAACAAACGACTCAACACAAAATGTGTTCGTGAAGATTAGATTTCTCGATTCCTTTCGTTTCATGGTTCCTCCCTCGACAAGCTGTCGGACGAACTTGATGTTCATCAATGTTTGCAAGTAAAAAAATACTTTTCCGATCCTAATCACTTTCAACTTGTGCGACGGAAAGGTGTTTTCCCTTATTCCTACGTTGATGATGTTGCTAAGCTTGATGAAACAATATTTCCGCAGAAAGACGATTTCTTCGATAAATTGACTTCCCTCCCCGTTTCCGATGACGATTACAAAAGAGCTAAAACTGTTTGGAATACTTTTTCATGTTCAACTCTAGGAGAATACTCCGATATCTACTTGAAAACAGATGTTATTTTGCTAGCTGATGTTTTCGAGAATTTCCGACAAATATGTCTCACCACTTACGACTTAGATCCTGCTCAGTATTACAGTGCGCCAGGGCTTGCGTGGGATAGTATGTTAAAATTCACTCGGGTTAGTTTACAACTTCTGGCTGATATCGATATCTTAAATTTTTTTCAAAAAGGGGTACGTGGAGGAATAAGTCAATGCGTTCAAAGAATGCACTTCGCTAACAACCCTCACCTCCCTGATTACAACGCGTCCGCACCTACCTCCTACATTATGTATTTGGATGCTACTAATTTGTATGGACATAGTATGAGTCAAGCACTTCCTATTTCCCACTTCCGTTGGCTAACCCAAGCCGAAATTGATGAATTGAATGTTCTCTCTTTACATGCTTCTTCTGAATACGGTTACGTACTTGAAGTAGATGTTGAATATCCCCAACACCTCCATGATTTACAGGCTGATTTCCCCTTTTTAGTTGAAAACATTATCTCTCCTGTTAATGTGAATGGTAAAGTCAAAAAACTGATACCGAACCTTATGAATAAGAGAAAACATGTTCTTCATTATCTTACGCTTCAACAAGCCCTTCATAATGGGCTACGATTACTTAAAGTTCACAAAGTTATCCAGTTTAAACAGTCCCACTGGCTTAAACCTTTCATCGATTTAAATACCCGACAACGTAATTTGCCTGAAAATAAATTTGGGAAATCCTTCTTCAAATTAATGAACAATAGTATTTTCGGAAAAACAATGGAGAACGTTGATAAACGAGTTGATGTAAAATTAGTCACTCATTGGCAAAATTCTGGACACTTTCTTGGTGCCGAGAGTTTAATAGCTAAACCTAATTTCAAAAATTCTAAGATATTCTCTCCCAATTTCGTAGCCACTCAGATGAATAAATTACGTATTATTTACGATAAAGCTCTCTACGTTGGTTTTATTATCTTAGATTTATCAAATGTTGTTATGTACGACTTCTACTACACCTTTCTTAAACGAAAATATCAACACAACATTTCTTTGATGTACATGGATACCGATCCCTTCATTTTGAAAGTGTTCACTGAAAACTTTTACCGAGACATTACTGAAAATATTAATCACTTCGATACTTCCAATTATCCGCTCGAGAATAGTTTCAGTATCCCCATTACCTCATCTGTTGTCGGTAAATTCAAAGATGAGATCCCTAATAATCCTATTAAAGCATTTTATGGAACCGGTGCTAAAGCTTACTGTGTTGAAGCGATTGATCAAATTGTTAAAAAAGCTAAAGGTGTTAAGAAAAACGTAATTAAATTATATCTCGAAAATGACGATTACCTTCGCGTTATTAGGGACGATTCCACCATTATGAAATGTATGAATGTTTTTGTTTCTGACCTTCATACTATGTTCACTCAAATGAAAACAAAAGTAGCTCTTTGCCCTAAAGACTATAAACGTTTCTTGATTCCGAAAGCAACTAATACGCTTCCTTGGGGACATTAAAAACCTCTGAACATTTTGTCTCAAAATTGAACAGCAAAATTGATCAATTAATCCAAAATTTTAATCAACCGCACACAGACAATTTAACGGTTGGGGAATATTTTATTCAAAAACTTTTTGAAGCTTCTTCACTTCCAGAAGAATCTATTGATAATATTTACGAAAACCTTACATAACAATAAGTGTATAGGCTATATGTGTATATGTAAATAATGCTTCAATATTATATTTCAAACGTTTATCATTACTATTGTTTCTATACTCTCATGTGCTTAAATAAACGTTACAATACAGCTTTGTTTTTAACTAACTTTATAAATTGAATTATCTCTCTGAACGTTGAAACAAAACACGGAATGTTTCTGCTGTTACAATTTATTGAGTTATTAACATTAATAATGAGTATATTTTTTTATAATCTTCCATATTAGTTGATGGCCATTTGCCTGAGTCGGGACCGCTTTGCCAGCCTGGAGCCTTTTCCGTTCCTTCTCGTAAAATGTTTTCTTCTATCCAACTCACCACTGTCTGATGACGACCGTTAATGTTCGGACTTAAAGTATATGGAAGCCGGAACAAATTTATTAGCTTAATACACTTTTCCAAATATTTCGGTTGCGCGTAGTATGCTACATCCATTATTAAATCATCTACACACTTTAGTAGTGTTCTATACGTTTTCTTTACGTTAACGATGGAGAATCTTTTGTTCTTCACCAGAACCGATCCGTTTGTCAACATTTCCTTTAGAAAATATACATCGTTTCGCGTGTAATTACTATTTGTTTCATTTAAAATGTCTTGGACATCATCACCGGTTATCTCCACTTTTTCACCACATGCTTTTAAAAAATCACTTACGAATGTATCACACCGTCGTTTTATTTCGAATATGAAATACAAAATATCAAACGATACCTCTTGCGACATTGTTAACCACTTGAATACCTCCTTTGGTACTTCAACACCCAACTTTGAACACACAACTTTCACTCGATCTAAATCATCGGATAGTATTGCTCTTCGTAAATTGATAACGAGAGTTTGTCTTTCTGCTTGATACAACTCGTAGGATAAGGAATCCATTTTTTTATATAAATTCTATTTCTAAATCGTCAGGCTCGCTCTCTTCGTTTACTAAATAACCTGTTATTACAAGTTTATCGTATCCACCTTTTAACTCAAATTCTTGTACCACGTTCTCCAACTCTGACGCTACCAAATGTTTTCTCTCAAACAATAAACCGTCTTTGAAAAATTGAACTTCAATTACATAACTCTCTACCATTACTACGTCTTTAACTTTCAGTGCGGTAACTAACGATCTCAACTGGCTACATTCACCACGTTTAATGTTATTTATAATCACACTTTGGGGAGGGGGTATAAAAATTCGTAAACGTTTTACCATTTATTAATACAAAAATCTATGACTACATCACAAAGCGTTTTTTTTATGGATCCAGCTATTGTGAGATTGGTCGAGTCCTAACCATTTCACGTAAACCATATCACCTTTACGTCTTAATACTCGCTCCACCAAAAAAACGTCTGGATATGCAGCTTTCTGTAATTCCATACCATAAAATCCTCCTTTTATGTCTTCCCCTTTATCGTCCTTTAAGTAGTACATGATCGGATCAGACAATTTTATACGGCTTATTGTAAATAGTTCGTTGGACCAATTCGGTGTATAACCTTTGCTAAACGATTCACGATATTTACTTATTCGTACCCGGTCCCCCACTTTAAACTGAATTCTTCGTAAATCCACCTTTTTCGGATTGTTGTAAATACTTTTCAAAAGTGTTTCTTCATTTCGTCTATTGACTTTGCTTGGTTTCATTCCGATGGTTCTGTGAATCTTATTGTTGTATTCACTTACTATATCTTGTAATATATTCAACCATTTGTAGGATCCTTGTAAACTGAAGCGCTGCCACATTTTTGATTTTAGCGTTCTATTTACCCGTTCCACAACTGATGCTTTCTTTGTGCTATACGTTGAATAATGGTTAATTTTATGTTTCTGCATTACTTTCTTCACTTGTTCGTTATAAAATTCTTTTCCTAGGTCAGTTTGCATATTCTTAGGAATACGTTTATTTCTTTTGAAAATTAACTGTAAAGCTCTTCCGACATATTCACCTGTTTTCCGTTTTACTGCTTGAGCCCATACAAATTTTGAGAAAACGTCTATTATAACTAAAATATATCGGAAACCTTTATTTTCTCTCGCATACGGAATCATTTCAACTAAATCGGCTTGATGTAGATCATCCAATCCTTTAACAACTACCTTACGGCGCGAGAAATTAATTCTTGCAGGTTTATGCAGTTCTTTCACAACTTCCTCTTTCACGTCAGACATTCCTTTCTGTTGACGACAACTACACAGACGATGCCTCTGTTGGTTTAGAACTGCTCGATTTTGTATTTCCAGCTGCTGTTTCTTCTAAAGTATCCAATCTTACCTTAAGATCGTTTGCTTCTTTTTTTAATGACTCCACCATTTTCACTAACTCCTTTTCCATGTCTTCTTTCTTTTTATTGCTTACTTTAATTTCTTTCTCTGCAAATTCCATAACTTTCTTGCACTCATCTTTAATCAATGTCTTTATTAATTCGACACTCACATCTATATCTCTTTTCATGTTTGTCACAATGTCGCTCTTTAGTTTCTTCGACAATTCTTCGTCACCTTTTCTAGCAAATGTTTCTACATTTTTACACTCCAATGTAATTTTTGCTGAAAGGGTGTCCATGATTATGACGCCATTCTTTTCTATCACATCATTAACCATTTTTGTTATTTGCTTATCTCTATCATTATTATAATTTTCAATTTCTCTTCCCATATTTTTAATTAATATATCCATTTTATCATTAAATGTTTTCATCATCTTTTGATTACTTTTGGAGACAAGTGTTTTTAATTCTTCTCGTAAATCCTTCATCTTTCTATCTCCTTCACTGACAGCGCTATCCTTTACTCTTTCACATTCTATTCTGATATGTTCTTTTGTTAACCTATCCTTTTCGTCTACATATTTTTTTGTAGCTGCATGAAAGCCAGCTGTAGGCTCATTCAAGTGTATAATACGTTTATTAGCCACGTCAACAAAATACAATACTTTGTCGAATGCCTTTCTAATATTCACTATATCATCTTGAGATAAAAGAAGTTTCAGCTTCTTCTCCAAAAATCGTACATTAACAGCATCATGCTCCTGCTGAGGGTCCCCGATTCTTGTTAAGCGGTTATGATTAAAATCGTGAACATTGCTAAATGCTTGCGAATATGATCGTTTTTTTTCTAACGCACGTCCGAACTTATCGATCGCCATTATCTAACTAACCACCCCCACAAATCGTTTATTCGATTATATTAGACTCCCGCAACTCTTCTAAAATTGATTGCATTTCGTTTTCATGATTTGTGTTGCCTGCTTGTTGAGAAGCAACCAATAACTTTAAACGATCACACAATTCATTAACATCATCAAAATATTTGTATTCTATCGGTTTTTCGTTGTAAGTCAACAACGATAAGCCTCCACCTTTAGAAGGCTTCGTTGTTTGCTGCCTTAAATTGTATACTGCTCCCGTACGTTTTAATATATCCGCATAGTCTCTCCGTTCTTTAATTGATGTCGGATATTCAGAACTTAATTTAAACAGTTGCTCGTATAATCCCACAGTACCTGTGTATTTAAATTTTCCATCGATTACGACGTCTGATCCATCAAAATCTATTTCAGAATCACCGATAAAAAATTTATTTGTGTCCCATTCGTATCGAACTTTGTCAAGACGGGGATTCACAACGTCAGTGTTAAATCTATCACCTTCATAGTCTTTAATAATTCCTTCTATATAGTCACGAGGTAGAGGATCGAATTCCTCCAAATATTCTCCAAATCGAGAGCTATTGATATAATCTATATATGCTTTTTTTAATTGTTCGAACTCACTGTCATCCCTTCTTGGGTCAACTTCATATACACTTTCTTCCCTTAAGAAGGAAGGAGGACCTTGAAGTATGGTAGCTGGAGCATTCGAAGGATCAAGTTTTCTAATTTTTATTGGAGTTGATGATGCTGGAATATCAACTTTCGACCAATTAACAACCTCTGGTTTTAATTCCTTTTTGATCTCTTCACCCAACTCAGATTTCAAGTGAAGAAGCGATTTTGTAATTGGTTGATAAGCTTGTTGCAATAGAAGATTCTGTCCTACCATCGATTCCTTTAACATTTGCAGTTTCCTCTTTACTGCTTTCCTAACTTTGATTAGTTCTTTCTTTGCTTTCACATCCATGCTGTTGTTATGGTTGTCTTTTAAGAAGTGGTTTCATTTATATTACCTACATTAATATATATTTATCGAATCCTATGCGATATCTCCCGTCATTTATACCACAATCCTTGTTAATAACTACAAATCCAAATTTTTCTTTCCAACATTCTCCACATATACTTTTAAATTGGTCAAAAGTCATATCTGCAGTAACATGGTCGGAAAAAACGTGTTTTAGATTTAATTCGTCTTGTTTAAACAGTATTATTAAATTAGCATTATCTCTGATTAAATGTTTAGGGATCTGAGCATATGTTTGATTTAAATAAAAAGTATCGATTGAGTTATGCCTTCCCATACTAAAATATTCTCTTATCTTACTCTGATTGTCATTCGCAACATCATCAAAGATGAATACAGAATTAGGTTTCGCCTGTGATGGACCTATTACTTCATCAGAATTTCTAAAAGGAAAATAACCAATTCCAGCAATTGGTTGTAATAATTCATTTAAATATTTGTATTTTGGTTGATATAACGACTTTGAATAAACATAAACGTTTTCAAACCGTAAACCGTTTGGTTGCTCCAAAAGTCCTATAATCACATTTGTTTTTCCACAGTTTGAAGGTCCAGCGACGATGCATCTTATTGTTGATGGTAATAAAGGCCCATGACGATTTATTTTCGCAGCAATGTTGAAGTCGCGATTGGTTATCGGTAGAGCAGATGGATGTTGTACTATCCGCATGTTTCTTCATTATTAAACGATTTTGCTGTGTTAACGGATATATAAATTTAGAGTTAACGTTACTTATATAGTCAGTTGGTTCGCAATAGTGAAAGCACTCACACCAAACCTGATACATGAAACGCGGCGTTCTGAATAGTATTATAGATAAGTTACCCATTGAAATACACCTCCCAGGTTATAATTTTTGTGGTCCAGGGACACGATTAAACAAACGATTAGCGAGAGGTGATATCGGTATAAATCCTCTCGACGAATATTGTAAATTGCACGATATTGTATACGCAATTTCACCAGACATTTCACAACGTCGAATAGCGGACAAGGTTTTAGCGCATCAATCTTTACGAAGACTAAAGTCATCAGACGCATCTATAGGTGAACGCTTTGCAGCTCTCGCAATTGCTTCGGCTATGAAGACTAAGGAGAAACTTGGAATGGGGCACAAACGACGACGACTACGTCGTAGTAAAAAAGGTGGTTCGATTCCGTTGACTAGAATAAATAAGAGAAAACGAATAAAAAAAGGAGGAGTTCTACCGTTTCGCAAATTAGTAACAACTGCGAAACTTGTTCTTAAGAAAAATAAGCCCTTACAGTTATTAGAGGCTGCTAAAATTGCACTGAATCAAATTCGAAAACTTGGAAAACGATCTAAATTTCCTAGAATCATTCCCATTCCAAAGACAGGTGGTTTTTTACCGTTAATTCCGATTTTTGCGGGACTATCGGCACTTGGAGCTCTTTCTGGTGGTGCTGCTGGAATTGCTAAAGCTGTACAAGATGCTAAATCAGCGCAGCAACAACTAGAAGAAGCTAAACGTCATAACAATTCAATGGAAGCCATTGCTCTTGGGAAAAATATTTCCATACAACCTTCCCGTAAAGGTTTCGGTTTATACCTTAAACCGTTTCAACAAAAAAAAACACAAATTTTTTCCTGAAATTACCTAATCATCCTCTAACAGATTCAGATTTACACAATTACATTCGCTATTTACAAATTCCACATTTTCGTGGAATCTTCATGCGTAACGAATTACCAAGAAAAGTTAAAAGATATGAAAGTGGAATTGTTAATTTAGATACCGGAACTGGTACACATTGGACAGCGTATGTAAAACGAAACAGCAAAGCTATTTACTTTGACAGTTTTGGTAATCTCCGTCCACCTAAAGAATTGGTTCAATATTTACAATCTGCTGGACCTTGCGATATCACTTATAACTACAATCGTGTTCAGAACCCCACCGATTTTAACTGTGGTCATTTAGTTCTCCAATTCCTGCAGAAGATTACGTAAATCCTTTTTTAATACAAACCATTAAAATTTCTTCTCTGTATTAAACAGAACGTTAAACCGAAAACATGTCTTACACATTCGCCTTGACTGCTACAACGTCGGAGCTACTAATGATAATAAGTCCACCGATTGTTTTAAGCGATGATGATGAATATCAAATAGCATTATTAAATTTTGAAGCCTACAACAGCATTCCCAATATTGATGAAAATAACAACAAATTTTATTTTGAAGATTCTAAGAAACCAGTCGTAGTTCTTCCGGAAGGATCATATGAAATTGATGATATTAATAATTTTCTTCAGGAGAAATTGGGAGATACTAACGATAGCATTCACTTGTCTGGAGACAATACTACATTAAAAAGTCGTATAAAGAGTACCAAAAATGTTGACTTTACTCCAACAGATTCTCCGGCGAAGATATTGGGTTTTGAAAATAAACTTCTATCATCGCTTCAAGAGGAGTCCGATCATGTAGCTGACATTTTCAAGGTAAACGCAATTTCAGTAACATGTAACCTTGTATCTAACTCCTACATACATACTAATGATGCTACTAAAGGACAAGATGGACATATATTACATCAATTCTTTCCAAATGTACCTCCCGGGTTTAAAATTGTAGAGAATCCCACAAGTCTTATATATTTATCTATCAACACACGTGTCATCGATTACATTTCCCTTAAAATAGTTGATCAAGACGGTAATCTTGTTAATTTCCGTGGAGAGCGTGTTACAGTAAGTCTTCACTTACGAAAACTATAACATGGTTGCGCGATACAACTGTGTCCAACGTTATTCGAACAAAAATACTACTATAAAACGATTACCACACTCTGAGACGTTTATTTCGCTTACACCCGTTCAGCGATTAACACCGTCTAATAAACAGTTCCTTAAATCTTTGGGGTTGCGATTGAAAAAGGCGAAAAGTTAAAATAGTTGCAGAAATACTAAATGTTACCGAGAAAGCAGTCTTCGACAACGCTATTATTAACGCTGATAAACATACTCATCAAACCTGTGCTAATTCAACTTTTAAAAATAATGATACCATACGCATTCCAATAGAAAATGAAGATGTTTACACCTTACGTTGCGGTAGTTTCGTATACATAGAAGGACGTTTACTGAAGAAGGATGAAACTGTACCAACTAATACTTCTTTTATCAATAATGGAATTCTATACCTATTTGATGAAATTCGATATGAATTGGGAGGAAAAGTTGTTGATCGAGTCCGTAATCCTGATATGACTACAACAATGAAAGGTTGTGCGTCTTACAATGAAAATGAAAGTAAACGTCTCATTAATAGTGGATGGTTGCCTCCTGCTTTAGGGGCTGTACAAGGAGTTGTTTGTCTCCGTCGCTCGGAGCGAGACGAATGGATGGATGGANTACCAATTGAATTATCTCTCTGAACGTTGAAACAAAACGCGGAATGTTTCTGCTGTTAAAATTTATTGAGTTATTAACATTAATAATAATTAATAATTCCTTTTCCTTCTCGTAAAATGTTTTCTTCTATCCAACTCACCACTGTCTGATGACGACTGTGAATGTTCGGACTTAAAGTATATGGAAGTCTGACCAAATTTATTAGCTTAATACACTTTTCCAAACATTTCGGTTGCGCGTAGTATGCTACATCCATTTTGAAATCATCTACACACTTTAGTAGTGTTCTATACATTTTCTTTATGTTTACGATGGAGAATCTTTTGTTCTTGACCAGAACCGATCCGTTTATCAACATTTCCTTTAGAAAATATACATCGTTTCGCGTGTAATTACTATTTGTTTCATTTAAAATGTCTTGGACATCATCAACGGTTATCTCCACTTTTTCACCACATGCTTTTAAAAAATCACTAACGAATGTATCACACTGTCGTTTTATTTCGAATATGAAATACAAAATATCAAACGATGCGTCCTGCGACATTGTTAACCACTTGAATACTTCCTTTGGTACTTCAACACCTAACTTTGAGCACGCAACTGTCACTCTATCTAAATCATCGGATTGTATTGCTCTTCGTAAATTGATAACGAGAGTTTGTCTTTCTGCTTGATACAACTCGTAGGATAAGGAATCCATTTACTAAATAACCTGTTATTATCGTATCCACCTTTTAACTCAAATTCTTGTACCACGTTCTCCAACTCTGACGCTACCAAATGTTTTCTCTCAAACAATAAACCGTCTTTGAAAAATTGAACTTCAATTACATAACTCTCTACCATTACTACGTCTTTAACTTTCAGTGCAGTAACTAACGATCAAAACTGGCTACATTCACCACGTTTAATGTTATTTCTAATCACACTTTGGGGAGGGGGTATAAAAATTCGTAAACGTTTTACCATTTATTAATACAAAAATCTATGACTATATCACAAAATGTTTCTTTTATGGATCCAGCTATTGTGAAATCGGTTAGGTCCTAACCATTTCACGTAAACCATATCACCTTTACGTCTTAATACTCGCTCCACCAAAAGAACGTCTAGATTTGCAGCTTTCTGTAATTCCATACCAGAAAATCCTCCATTAATGTCTTCCCCTTTATCGTCCTTTAAGTAGTACATGATCAAATCAGACAATTTTATACGGCTTGTTGTAAATAATTCGGTGTGTAACCTTTGCTAAACGATTCACGATATTTACTTATTCGTACCCGGTCTCCCACTTTAAACTGAATTCTTCGTAAATCCACCTTTTTCGGATTGTTGTAAATGCTTTTCAAAAGTGTTTCTTCATTTCGTTTATTGACTTTGCTTGGTTTCATTCTGATGGTTCTGTGAATCTTGTTGTTGTATTCACTTACTATATCTTGTAATATATTCAACCATTTGTAGGATCCTTGTAAACTGAAGCGCTGCCACATTTCTGATTTTAGCGTTCTATTTACCCGTTCCACAACTGATGCTTTCTTTGTGCTATAAGTTGAATAATGGTTAGTTTTATATTTCTGCATTAATTTCTTCACTTGTTGGTTATAAAATTCTTTTCCTAGGTCAGTTTGCATATTCTTAGGGATACGTTTATTTCTTTTGAAAATTAACTGTGAAGCTCTTCCGACATATTCACCTGTTTTCCGTTTTACTGCTTGAGCCCATACAAATTTTAAGAAAACGTCTACTATTACTAAAATATATCGGAAACCTTTATTTTCTCTCGCATACGGAATCATTTCAATTAAATCGGCTTGATGAAGATCATCCAATCCTTTAACAACTACCTTACGGCGTGAGAAATTAATCCTTGCCGGTTTATGCAGTTCTTTCACAACTTCCTCTTTCACGTCAGACATTCCTTTCTGTTGACGACAACTACACAGACGATGCCTCTGTTGATTTAGAACTGCTCGATTTTGTACTTCCAGCTGCTGTTTGTTCTAAAGTATCCAATCCTACCTTAAGATCGTTTGCTTCTTTTTTTAATGACTCCACCATTTTCAACTCCTTTTCCATGTCTTCTTTCGTTTTATTGCTTACTTTAATTTTTTTCTCTGCAAATTCCATAACTTTTTTGCACTCATCTTTAATCAATGTCTTTATTAATTCTACACTCAAATCTATATCTCTTTTCATGTTTTTCACAATGTCGCTCTTTAGTTTCTTCGACAATTTTTCGTCACCTTTCCTAGCAAATGTTTCCACATTTCTACACTCCACTGTAATTTTTGCTGAAAGTGTGTCCATGATTATGACGCCATTCTTTTCTATCACATCATTAACCATTTTTGTTATTTGCTTATCCCTATCATTATTATAATTTTCAATTTCTCTTCCCATATTTTTAATTAATATATCCATTTTATCATTAAATGTTTTCATCATCTTTTGATCACTTTTGGAGACAAGTGTTTTTAATTCTTCTCGTAAATCCTTCATCTTTCTATCTCCTTCACTGACAGCGCTATCCTTTACTCTTTCACATTCTATTCTGATATGTTCTTTTGTTAACCTATCCTTTTCGTCTACATATTTTTTTGTAGCTGCATGAAAGCCAGCTGTAGGCTCATTCAAGTGTATAATACGTTTATTAGCCACGTCAACAAAATATAATACTTTGTCGAATGCCTTCCTAATATTCACTATATCATCTTGAGATAAAAGAAGTTTCAGCTTCTTCTCCAAAAATCGTACATTAACAGCATCATGCTCCTGCTGAGGGTCCCCGATTCTTGTTAAGCGGTTATGATTAAAATCGTGAACATTGCTAAATGCTCGCGAATATGATCGTTTTTTTTCTAACGCACGTCCGAACTTATCGATCGCCATTATCTAACTAACCACCCCCACAAATCGTTTATTCGATTATATTAGACTCCCGCAACTCTTCTAAAATTGATTGCATTTCGTTTTCATGATTTGTGTTGCCTGCTTGTTGAGAAGCAACCAATAACTTTAAACGATCACACAATTCATTAACATCATCAAAATATTTGTATTCTATCGGTTTTTCGTTGTAAGTCAACAACGATAAGCCTCCACCTTTAGAAGGCTTCGTTGTTTGCTGCCTTAAATTGTATACTGCTCCCGTACGTTTTAATATATCCGCATAGTCTCTCCGTTCTTTAATTGATGTCGGATATTCAGAACTTAATTTAAACAGTTGCTCGTATAATCCCACAGTACCTGTGTATTTAAATTTTCCATCGATTACGACGTCTGATCCATCAAAATCTATTTCAGAATCACCGATAAAAAATTTATTTGTGTCCCATTCGTATCGAACTTTGTCAAGACGGGGATTCACAACGTCAGTGTTAAATCTATCACCTTCATAGTCTTTAATAATTCCTTCTATATAGTCACGAGGTAGAGGATCGAATTCCTCCAAATATTCTCCAAATCGAGAGCTATTGATATAATCTATATATGCTTTTTTTAATTGTTCGAACTCACTGTCATCCCTTCTTGGGTCAACTTCATATACACTTTCTTCCCTTAAGAAGGAAGGAGGACCTTGAAGTATGGTAGCTGGAGCATTCGAAGGATCAAGTTTTCTAATTTTTATTGGAGTTGATGATGCTGGAATATCAACTTTCGACCAATTAACAACCTCTGGTTTTAATTCCTTTTTGATCTCTTCACCCAACTCAGATTTCAAGTGAAGAAGCGATTTTGTAATTGGTTGATAAGCTTGTTGCAATAGAAGATTCTGTCCTACCATCGATTCCTTTAACATTTGCAGTTTCCTCTTTACTGCTTTCCTAACTTTGATTAGTTCTTTCTTTGCTTTCACATCCATGCTGTTGTTATGGTTGTCTTTTAAGAAGTGGTTTCATTTATATTACCTACATTAATATATATTTATCGAATCCTATGCGATATCTCCCGTCATTTATACCACAATCCTTGTTAATAACTACAAATCCAAATTTTTCTTTCCAACATTCTCCACATATACTTTTAAATTGGTCAAAAGTCATATCTGCAGTAACATGGTCGGAAAAAACGTGTTTTAGATTTAATTCGTCTTGTTTAAACAGTATTATTAAATTAGCATTATCTCTGATTAAATGTTTAGGGATCTGAGCATATGTTTGATTTAAATAAAAAGTATCGATTGAGTTATGCCTTCCCATACTAAAATATTCTCTTATCTTACTCTGATTGTCATTCGCAACATCATCAAAGATGAATACAGAATTAGGTTTCGCCTGTGATGGACCTATTACTTCATCAGAATTTCTAAAAGGAAAATAACCAATTCCAGCAATTGGTTGTAATAATTCATTTAAATATTTGTATTTTGGTTGATATAACGACTTTGAATAAACATAAACGTTTTCAAACCGTAAACCGTTTGGTTGCTCCAAAAGTCCTATAATCACATTTGTTTTTCCACAGTTTGAAGGTCCAGCGACGATGCATCTTATTGTTGATGGTAATAAAGGCCCATGACGATTTATTTTCGCAGCAATGTTGAAGTCGCGATTGGTTATCGGTAGAGCAGATGGATGTTGTACTATCCGCATGTTTCTTCATTATTAAACGATTTTGCTGTGTTAACGGATATATAAATTTAGAGTTAACGTTACTTATATAGTCAGTTGGTTCGCAATAGTGAAAGCACTCACACCAAACCTGATACATGAAACGCGGCGTTCTGAATAGTATTATAGATAAGTTACCCATTGAAATACACCTCCCAGGTTATAATTTTTGTGGTCCAGGGACACGATTAAACAAACGATTAGCGAGAGGTGATATCGGTATAAATCCTCTCGACGAATATTGTAAATTGCACGATATTGTATACGCAATTTCACCAGACATTTCACAACGTCGAATAGCGGACAAGGTTTTAGCGCATCAATCTTTACGAAGACTAAAGTCATCAGACGCATCTATAGGTGAACGCTTTGCAGCTCTCGCAATTGCTTCGGCTATGAAGACTAAGGAGAAACTTGGAATGGGGCACAAACGACGACGACTACGTCGTAGTAAAAAAGGTGGTTCGATTCCGTTGACTAGAATAAATAAGAGAAAACGAATAAAAAAAGGAGGAGTTCTACCGTTTCGCAAATTAGTAACAACTGCGAAACTTGTTCTTAAGAAAAATAAGCCCTTACAGTTATTAGAGGCTGCTAAAATTGCACTGAATCAAATTCGAAAACTTGGAAAACGATCTAAATTTCCTAGAATCATTCCCATTCCAAAGACAGGTGGTTTTTTACCGTTAATTCCGATTTTTGCGGGACTATCGGCACTTGGAGCTCTTTCTGGTGGTGCTGCTGGAATTGCTAAAGCTGTACAAGATGCTAAATCAGCGCAGCAACAACTAGAAGAAGCTAAACGTCATAACAATTCAATGGAAGCCATTGCTCTTGGGAAAAATATTTCCATACAACCTTCCCGTAAAGGTTTCGGTTTATACCTTAAACCGTTTCAACAAAAAAAAACACAAATTTTTTCCTGAAATTACCTAATCATCCTCTAACAGATTCAGATTTACACAATTACATTCGCTATTTACAAATTCCACATTTTCGTGGAATCTTCATGCGTAACGAATTACCAAGAAAAGTTAAAAGATATGAAAGTGGAATTGTTAATTTAGATACCGGAACTGGTACACATTGGACAGCGTATGTAAAACGAAACAGCAAAGCTATTTACTTTGACAGTTTTGGTAATCTCCGTCCACCTAAAGAATTGGTTCAATATTTACAATCTGCTGGACCTTGCGATATCACTTATAACTACAATCGTGTTCAGAACCCCACCGATTTTAACTGTGGTCATTTAGTTCTCCAATTCCTGCAGAAGATTACGTAAATCCTTTTTTAATACAAACCATTAAAATTTCTTCTCTGTATTAAACAGAACGTTAAACCGAAAACATGTCTTACACATTCGCCTTGACTGCTACAACGTCGGAGCTACTAATGATAATAAGTCCACCGATTGTTTTAAGCGATGATGATGAATATCAAATAGCATTATTAAATTTTGAAGCCTACAACAGCATTCCCAATATTGATGAAAATAACAACAAATTTTATTTTGAAGATTCTAAGAAACCAGTCGTAGTTCTTCCGGAAGGATCATATGAAATTGATGATATTAATAATTTTCTTCAGGAGAAATTGGGAGATACTAACGATAGCATTCACTTGTCTGGAGACAATACTACATTAAAAAGTCGTATAAAGAGTACCAAAAATGTTGACTTTACTCCAACAGATTCTCCGGCGAAGATATTGGGTTTTGAAAATAAACTTCTATCATCGCTTCAAGAGGAGTCCGATCATGTAGCTGACATTTTCAAGGTAAACGCAATTTCAGTAACATGTAACCTTGTATCTAACTCCTACATACATACTAATGATGCTACTAAAGGACAAGATGGACATATATTACATCAATTCTTTCCAAATGTACCTCCCGGGTTTAAAATTGTAGAGAATCCCACAAGTCTTATATATTTATCTATCAACACACGTGTCATCGATTACATTTCCCTTAAAATAGTTGATCAAGACGGTAATCTTGTTAATTTCCGTGGAGAGCGTGTTACAGTAAGACTTCACTTACGAAAACTATAACATGGTTGCGCGATACAACTGTGTCCAACGTTATTCGAACAAAAATACTACTATAAAACGATCACCACACTCTGAGACGTTTATTTCGCTTACACCCGTTCAGCGATTAACACCGTCTAATAAACAGTTCCTTAAATCTTTGGGGTTGCGATTGAAAAAGGTGAAAAGTTAAAATGGTTGCAGAAATACTAAATGTCACCGAGAAAGCAGTCTTCGACAACGCTATTATTAACGCTGATAAACATACTCATCAACCCTATGCTAATTCAACTTTTAAAAATAATGATACCATACGCATTCCAATAGAAAATGAAGATGTTTACACCTTACCTTGCGGTAGTTTCCTATACATAGAAGGACGTTTACTGAAAAAGGATGGAACTGTACCAACTAATACTACTTTTATCAATAACGGAATTCTATACCTATTTGATGAAATTCGATATGAATTGGGAGGAAAAGTTATTGATCGAGTCCGAAATCCTGGTATGACTACAACAATGAAAGGCTATGCGTCTTACAATGAAAATGAAAGTAAACGTCTCATTAATAGTGGATGGTTGCCTCCTGCTTTAGGTGCTGTAAAAGGAGTTGCCCTTCATACCAGAAATCTGATTGATACAAACGGTTACTTCAACGTTTGTATTCCTCTTCGTATGATTTTAGGGTTTGGAGAAGACTTTCGAAAAATAATGCTCAACATACGACAAGAATTAGTTCTAGTTCGCAGCAGTACTGACAATAATGCCCTCTTTTGCTCAGCAACACTGGCTGAAGAGGTTGATGTCCATTTGGATCAAATATGTTGGAAACTCCTCATGTATCTGTTGCTGACGCTGAACGTTTGAAATTATTACGTTACGTTGATCGCAATTTAAATATGGAACTTTCTTTTCGTAGTTGGGAACTACATGAATATCCCTTACTTCCCCAATCACATTCTCACAACTGGGCTGTGAAAACTACATCACAGTTGGAAAAACCTCGCTTCATTATTTTCGGTTTTCAAACCGATAAAGGTAATGATATTACAAAAAGTAAGAGTGTTTTCGATCAGTGCAACCTAACAAATTTTAAAGAATGTACCCGTATGATAATTTGAATTTAGATTTTGATCTTTCCAGATTTGCTGTTTTGTACGAAATGTATGTAAGTGAACCCTTATTCGTTCCTAAAGAATTTCGAACAATTGCTCCTCTTGTAATAGAAGACTGCTCTTATCAAAATGAAATTGTGAAATCTGGAAGTATCGATATTCGTTTAGAAATTCAAACTAAACGCAATATACTAGATAAAACAGCAGCTAACCGTTTAATCATTCACGATCGTGTGATGCATTAGAATCCCTCTACAAACTTGGTTCAAGAGGTATGAAACCCAATGACTACATCCATACTTCACTTTCTTTACCGGTACTGAACAGTGAGCACGATGACTTTCTTACTAGATGTACAAGGTTTTCAATGTTGTGAGAATCGATTTGTTTTAAAGGAAGTAGCTATAGTTGCGCTAAAAGAAGAACCAATTTACATTTCACATTTCAGCCACCGTTTCCGTGGGACGCCCTCCCAGTTCGTTACAGAAGTCAAGATCGTTAGTTAACCAGAAATTTTCATGGGTTATATTCGGATGACGATCTTCCATACTCTACGATTTATGATAGTATTCATCCTATATTGATGGAGTCAACAATTGTATATGTTAAGGGATTACAAAAGAACATGTGGTTATTGGAATACTTTTCTAATGTTAACTTTGTTAACATTGAAGACATCGAATGTCCATCTCTCTTAAGTCTAGCAGCTGATTTTAAAGTAAACGTGTGCCCACAACCAACTTGTGCTTACAAAAATGTTGTTTTATTAAAATATTGGTTGTCTTTACACTCATAAAATCATTTAAACAAATAAAACACATTAAAATATAAAATAGATTTTTTATTCTCTTACATAACGCTATACATTTTACATTTGTATTTCTATATCAACTGCTTTTCCGACAAATTCTTTGAGTCGAATCGATGGATGACCCACTCTTTATCCATTTTGTCGTTTATATCCTCGATTTCTGCATCCGTAAAAGCTTCTGCATGTCTGCAGGAAAGAAATATAACAAAGCTTTACAAATCAGCTGACAGAGGAGGACCCCATTTTGTGTGAACCTTTTTGAAGCGTTGTACGGGATACGTTTGATTCCCTTCCAATAATGTTAGAGAACGTATTTCTTTCTCTTCATAACCCACCTGCACACTATTAAACTTTTCGATAAAGCTTTCCATGTTTACTAACTTACTCCCTCAATTCTTCTAAACTTCTACTGTTCCTTCACTCATTCGCGTAACTTATGTACCTAAAACCCCTTCCACTAAAACAGGTATCTCTGGAGGGGCAGTGCAATAACAACACGTTCTCCGTATTCATCGTCTTAGTTGTAATGGAAAACCCAATCATCATTAGTGTGTCGTCGTTGCTGATTTTAACATATTTGTATAACAACACCCTCCACATTTCACGACCTGATAATACAATTGGTGATCAAGCCTATGTTTGTAAAAATTTTAATATAGATATTGATGTGCCTTGTGCATGGATAAAAAATTGGGGATCTGTTATTTTAAAAAATGTAAATGGTACAAATGTTTATACCATTGAAAACGTGGAAAACCTGCACTCTGTAAAACTTGCATTAATTGAAAAAGATGGACAGTCCCGAAAATACGTTGAAAGCCGATGGATTCACCTTCATAAGGCTGAAAACAGAGAGGGCTCTGTATCAAAGGGTTACATCATCGACTCTTTCTTTTGTAAGCAATATTAATGTAATTTTATTATTCAATATTTTGATTGTAGAACTCATATACTTTACTTATTTCAAAATAAAGAATCGTTAACCTTAACAACATTTCATTTAATTATCGACATAACATTTAACTGTCCAACTCAACCACCTTCTCCCTCCTCCTAACGTATTCCTACTTGTTTCCCTCTCACAACCAAATAACTTCTATTTAAAATCCGCATCCCTTGTAGTATAAATACAACCAATATATGTATTAATGCTTACAATCACAAACATCGTCAAGAGCCAATAACATCATGTGAGCAGCAACAGCAACCGTTTAACAGTAACCATTTAACAGTTACACTTTATGATCGATAACGTTTCGTCAGTTACCTACTCCTTTGTGCTAGAATCGGTTATCTTACCCTACCATTTAGCCCTTCCAATATATTTTGCTTTCTCGCATAGAGGCTGTAGGTACCTCGAGTAATTTGGTGGACGACTGTTATGAAACGCTTCACGATAGGTTCCTGCGCATGTCACAATCCGTCGTCTCACACCGTTCAAGGGCGATTTAGGCTGTCCATATTGTCCTCCTATCACGTATAGAAGCAGTAGCTCCCTCATGGTTTTAGGTGGACTACCACTCAGAAATACTTCAATATAGGTTCCCGAAAATATCATAAATTGTTGTATCACATCGTGTAAAAGCGATTTAGACCTTCCACTATATTCTTCATTCTCACATAGAAGCAGTAGGCACCCCTACTACTTTGGTGAACGATCCCTTAGAAACGCTTCTCGATAGGTTCCTGAGAAAGCCATAAACCGTCGTCCCACACCGTTCAAGGGCGATTTAGGCTGTCCGTTTGGTCCTCCCAGCACGTGTAGAAGCAGTACCTACCTCATGTTCTTTGGTGGACTACCTCTCAGGAATACTTCAGTATAGGTTCCAGAAAATGTCAGAAATAGTCGTATCACAACGTGTAAAAGCGATTTAGACCTTCCAAGATATCCTTCATTCTCACATAGAAGCAGTAGGCACCTGCACTACTTTGGTGAACGATCGCTCAGAAACGGTTCACGATAGGTTCCTGAGAATGTCAGAAACCGTCGCCCACACCGTTCAAAGGCGATTTAGTTTAGGCTTTCCATTTGGTCCTCCCAGCACGTGTAGAGGCAGTACCTACCTCATGTACTTTGGTGGACTACCTCTCAGAGATACTTCAATATAGGTTCCCGAAAATGTCAGAAATGGTCGTATCACACCGTGTAAAAGCGATTTAAACTTTCCAATCCATTCTCGTGTATTGCATTAAGGCGGTGGGCATTCGAGTACTCTGGTGGACGATCGCTCAGAAACGCTTTACGATAGGTTTCTGAGAATGCCATAAACCGCCGTCCCACAACGTTCAAGGTCGATTTAGGCTGTCCATTTGGTCCGCCTAGCACGTGTAGAAGCAGTACCTACCTCATGTTCTTTGGTGGACTACCTCTCAGAAATACTTCAATATTGGTTCCAGAAAATGTTAGAAATAGTCGTATCACAACGTGTAAAAGCGATTTAGACCTTTCAAGATATTCTTCATTCTCACATAGAGGCAGTAGGCACCTCCACTACTTTGGTGAACGATCGCTCAGAAACGGTTCACGATAGGTTCCTGAGAATGTCAGAAACCGTCGTCCCACACCGTTCAAAGGCGATTTAGGCTATCCATTTGGTCCTCCATTCACGTATAGAAGCAGCAATTACTTCATGTTCTATGGTGGACTATCTCTCAGAAGTGCATCAATATAGGTTCCTGAGAATGCAATAAATCGCTATATCACACCGTGTAATAGCGGTTTAGACATTCCAATATATTCTCCATTCTCGCATGGAGGCAGTAGGCACCTCGAGTACTTTGGTGATCGATCGCTCAGTAACGCTTTACTATAGGTTCCTGAGAATGTCAGAAACCGTCGTCCCACACCGTTCAAAGGCGATTTAGGCTAACCACTTGGTCCTCCTATCACGTATAGAAGCAGCAATTACTTCATATACTATGGTGGACTATCTCTCAGGAGTGCATCGATATAGGTTCCAGAGAATGTAATTAATCGTTACATCACACCGTGTAAAAGCGATTTAGACCTTCTAATATATTCTCAATTCCCACATAGTGGCAGTCGGCACCTCAAGTACATTGGTGCACGATCGCTCGGAGACGCTTCAAGATAGGTTCCTGAGAATGCCACAAACCGTTGTCTCACACCGTTCGAAGGCGATTTAGGCTATGATGTTGGTCCACGTAGCACATGTAGAACAGTAGCTACCTCATCTTTTTTGGTGGACTATATCTCAGAAATACTTCAATATATATTCCCGAAAATGTCAGAATTAGTCGTATCACACCGTGTAAAACGATTTAGACATTCCAGTTTATTCTCCTTTATCGCATAGAAGCAGCAGGCATTCGAGGACGANAATAATTCCTTCTATATAGTCACGAGGTAGAGGATCGAATTCCTCCAAATATTCTCCAAATCGAGAGCTATTGATATAATCTATATATGCTTCTTGTAATTGTTCGAACTCACTGTCATCCCTTCTTGGGTCAACTTCATATACACTTTCTTCCCTTAAGAAGGAAGGGGGACCTTGGAGTATGGTAGCTGGAGCATTCGAAGGATCAAGTTTTCTAATTTTTGTTGGAGTTGATGATGCTGGAATATCAACTTTCAACCAATTAACAACCTCTGGTTTTAATTCCTTTTTGATCTCTTCATACAGCTCAGATTTCAAGTGAAGAAGCTTGTTGCAATAGAAGATTCTGTCCTACCATCGATTCCTTTAACATTTGTCGTTTCCTCTTTACTGCTTTCCTAACTTTGATTAGTTCTTTCTTTCCTTTCACATCCATGCTGTTGTTATGGTTGTCTTTTTACAAGTGTTTTCATTTATATTACCTACAGTAATATATATTTATCGGATCCTATGCGATATCTCCCGTCATTTATACCACAATCCTTGTTAATAACTAGAAATCCAAATTTTTCTTTCCAACATTCTCCACATATACCTTTAAATTGGTCAAAAGTCATATCTGCAGTAACATGGTCGGAAAAAACGTGTTTCAGATTTAATTCGTCTTGTTTAAACAGTATTATTAAATTAGCATTATCTCTAATTAAATGTTTAGGGATCTGAGCATATGTTTGATTTAAATAAAAAGTATCGATTGAGTTATGCCTTCCCATACTAAAATATTCTCTTATCTTACTCAGATTGTCATTCGCAACATCATCAAGGATGAATACAGAATTAGGTTTCGCCTGTGATGGACCTACTACTTCATCAGAATTTCTAAAGGGAAAATTACCAATTCCAGCAATTTGTTGGAATAATTCATTTAAATATTTATATTTTGGTTGATATAACGACTTTAAATAAACATAAACGTTTTCAAACCGTAAACCGTTTGGTTGCTCCAAAAGTCCTATAATCACATTTGCTTTTCCACAGTTTGAAGGTCCAGCGACGATGCATCTTATTGTGGATGGTAAAATAAAGGACCATGACGATTTATTTTCGCAGCAAAGTCGCGATTGATTATCGGTAGAGCAGATGGATGTTGTACTATCCGCATGTTTCTTCATTATTAAACGATTTTAATGTGTTAACGGATATATGAATTTAGAGTTAACGTTTCTGATATAGTCAGTTGGTTCGCAATAGTGAAAGCACTCACACCAAACCTATTACATGAAACGCGGCGTTCTGAATAGTATTATAGATAAGTTAGCCATTGAAATACACCTCCCAGGTTATAACCTTTGTGGTCCAGGGACACGATTAAACAAACGATTAGCAAGAGGTCATATCGGTATAAATCCTCTCGACGAATATTGTAAATTGCACGATATTGTATACGCAATTTCACCAGACATTTCACAACGTCGAATATCGGACAAGGTTTTAGCGCATCAATCTTTACGAAGACTAAAGTCATCAGACGCATCTATAGGTGAACGCTTTGCAGCTGTCGCAATTGCATCGGCTATGAAGACTAAGGAGAAACTTGGAATGGGGCAAAAACGACGACGACTACGTCGTAGTAAAAAAGATGGTTCGATTCCGTTAACTAGAATAAATAAGAGAAAACGAATAAGAAAAGGAGTAGTTGTACCGTTTCGCAAATTAGTAACAACTGCGAAACTTGTTCTTAAGAAAAATAACTCCCTACAGTTATTAGAGGCTGCTAAAATTGCAATGAATCAAATTCGAAAACTTGGAAAACGATCTAAATTTCCTAGAATCATTCCCATTCCAAAGACAGGTGGTTTTTTTACCGTTAATTCCGATTTTTGCGGGACTATCGGCACTTGGAGCTCTTTCTGGTGGTGCTGCTGGATTTGCAAAAGCTGTACAAGATTCTAAACCAGCGCAGAAACAACTAGAAGAAGCTAAACGTCATAACACTTCAATGGAAGCCATTGTTCTTGGGAAAAATATTTCCATACAACCTTCCCGTAAAGGTTTCGGTTTATACCTTAAACCGTTTCAACAAAAAAAAAACACAATTTTTTTCCTGAAATTGCCTAATCAACCTCTAACAGATTCAGATTTACACAATTACATTCGTTATTTACAAATTCCACATTTTCGTGGAATCTTCATTCGTAACGAATTACCAAGAAAAGTTAAAAGATATGAAGGTGGAATTGTTAATTTAGACACCGGAACTGGTACACATTGGACAGCGTATGTAAAACGAAACAGCAAAGCTATTTACTTTGACAGTTTTGGTAATCTCCGTCCACCTAAAGAATTAGTTCAGTATTTACAATCTGCTGGACCTTGCGATATCACTTATAACTACAATCTTGTTTAGAACCCCACCGATTTTAACTGTGGTCATTTAGTTCTCCAATTCCTGCAGAAGATTACGTATATCCTTTTTTAATACAAACCATCAAAATTACTTCTCTGTATTAAACAGAACGTTAAACCGAAAACATGTCTTACACATTCGCCTTGACTGCTACAAAGTCGGAGCTACAAATAATAATAAGTCCACCGATTGTTTTAAGCGATGATGACGAATATCAAATAGCATTATTGAATTTTGAGGCCTACAACAGCATTTCCAATATTGATGAAAATAGCAACAAATTTTATTTTGAAGATTCTAAGAAACCAGTCGTAGTTCTTCCGGAAGGGTCATATGAAATTGATGATATTAATAATTTTCTTCAGGAGAAATTGGGAGATACTAATGATAGCATTCACTTGTCTGGAGACAATACTACATTAAAAAGCCGTATAAAGAGTACCAAAAATGTTGATTTTACTCCAACAGATTCTCCGGCGAAGATATTGGGTTTTGAAAATAAACTTCTATCATCGCTTCAAGAGGAGTCCGATCATGTAGCNTTGGTCCACCTAGCACGTGTAGAGCAGTAGCTACCTAATGTTCTTTGGTGGGCTACCTCTCATAAATAAATCAATATAGGTTCCCGAAAATGTCAGAAATCGTCGTATCACACCGTGTAAAAGCGATTTAAACCTTCCAATCCATTGTACTGTATCGCATAGAGGCAGTAGGCATCTCGAGTACTTTGGTGGACGATCGCTCACAAACGGTTCACGATTGGTTCGTGAGAATGTCAGAAACCGTCGTCCCACACCCTTCAAAGGCGATTCAGGTTATCCATTTGGTCCTCCTATCACGTACAGATGCAGTAGCTTCCTCATGTCTTTTGATGGACTTCCTCTCAGAAATACTTCAACATGGGTTCCCGAAAATGTGAGAAATAGTCGTATCATGCCGTGTAAAAGGGATTTAGACCTTCCAATTTATTCTCCTTTATCGCATAGAGGCAACAGGCACCTCGAGTACTTTGGTGGAAAATCGCTCAGAAACGCTTCACGATAGATTCCTGAGAATGAGAGAAACTGTCGTCCCACACCGTTCGAAGGCGATTTAGGCTATGATGTTGGTCCACCTAGCACGTGTAGAACAGTAGCTACCCCATGGTTTTTGGTGGACTACCTCTCAGAAATACTTCAATATAGGTTCCCGAAAATGTCAGAAATAGTCGTATCACACCATGTAAAAGCGATTTAGACCTTTCAATATATTCTCCATTCCCGCATGGTGGCAATTGGCAACTCGAGTACATTGGTGGACGATCGGTCAGAAACGCTTCATGATATGTTCCTGAGAATGTCAGAAACCATCATTTCACACCCTTCAAGGGCGATTTAGGTTATCAATTTTGTCCTCCAACCACGTGTAGAACAGTAGCTACCTCATGTACTTTGGTGGTCTATATCTCAGAAATACTTCAATATAGGTTCCCGAAAATGTCAGAAATTGTCGTATCACACCGTGTTAAACGATTAGACATTCCAGTTTATTCTCCTTTATCGCATAGGTGGACGATCGCTCTGCAACGGTTCACGATAGGTTCCTGAGAATGTCAGAAACCGCCGTCCCACACCGTTCAAAGGCGATTTAGGCTATCAATTTGGTCCTCCTACCACGTGTAGAAGCAGTAGCAACCTCATGTCTTTTGATGGACTACCTCTCACAAATACTTCAATATAGGTTCCCGAAAATGTCAGAAATAGTCGTATCACACCGCGTAAAAGCGATTTAGTCCTTTCAATATATTCTCCATTCCCGAATAGTGGCAGTAGGCACCTCGTCCACCAATGTAGGACGATCGGTCAGAAACGCTTCATTAAAGGTCCCTAGAAATGTCACAGATCGTCGACCACGCCGTAAAAGGCGATTTAGGTTATCCATTTGGTCGTCCTATCACGTATAGAAGCAGTACCTACCTCCTGTTCTTTGATGGACTACCTCTCAGAAATACTTCAATATAGGTTCCCGAAAATGTCAGAAATAGTCGTATTACACCGTGTAAAAGCGATTTAGACCTTCCAATATATTCTTCATTCTCATATAGAGGCAGTAGGCACCTCGAGTACTTTGGTGGACGATCGCTCAGAAACGCTTCACGATAGGTTCCTGAGAATGTCAGAAACAGTCGTCCCACACCGTTCGAAGGTCATTTAGTCTGTCATGTTGGTCCATCTAGCACGTGTAGAAGCAGTAGCTACCTCATGTTCTTTGGTGGACTACCTCTCAGAAATACTTCAATATAGGTTCCCGAAAATGTCAGAAATAGTCGTATAACACCGTGTAAACGCGATTTAGACCTTCCAGTTTATTCTCCTTTACCGCATTGAGGCAGTAGGCACCTCGAGTACTTTGGTGGAGGATCGCTCAGAAACGCTTCACGATAGGTTCCTGATAATGGCAGAAACCGTCGTCTCACACCATTCGAAGGCGATTTAGGCTATCCATTTGGTCCTCCTATCTCGTATAGAAGCAGCAATTAATTCATGTTCTATGGTGGACTATCTCTCAGAAGTGAGTCAATTTAGGTTCCCGAGATTGAAATAAATCGTTATTTCACACCGTGTAATAGCGATTTAGACCTTCCAATATATTCTCCATTCTCGCATAGAGGCAGTAGGCACCTCGATTACTTTGGTGATCAATCGCTCAGTAGCCCTTCACGATAAGCTCCGGAGAATGTCAGAAACGGTCGTCCCACACCGCTCGAAGGCTATTTAGGCTATCATGTTGGTCCATCTAGCATGTGTAGAAGCAGCAGCTACCTCATGTTCTTTGGCAGACTACCTCTCAGAAATACCTCAATATAGGTTCCCGAAAATGTAAGAAATAGTCGTATCACACCTTGTAAAAACGATTTAGACCTTCCACTATATTCTTCATTCTCACATAGAAGCAGTAGGCACCTCGACTACTTTGGTGAACGATCGCTCAGAAACGCTTCACGATAGGTTCCTGAGAACGTCAGAAACCGTCGTCCCACACCGTTCAAAGGCGATTTAGGCTATGATGTTGGTCCATCTAGCACGTGTAGAGCAGTAGCCACCCCATGTTTTTTGGTGGGCTACCTCTCAGAAATACATCAAAATAGGTTCCCGAAAATGTCAGAAATCGTCGTTTCACACCGTGTAAAAGGGTTTAAACCTTCCAATCCATTCTCCTGTATCGCATAGAGGCAGTAGGCATCTCGAGTACTTTGGTAGACGATCGCTCAGAAGCGGTTCACGATTGGTTCCTGAGAATGTCAGATACCGTCATCCCACACCGTTCAAAGGCGATTTAGGGTATCAATTTGGTCCACCTAGCACGTGTAGAAGCAGCCATTACCTCATGTGCTATGGTGGACTATCTCTCAGAAATGTATCAATATAGGTTCTCGAAAATGTCAGAAGTAGTCGTATTACACCGTGTAAAAGCGATTTAGAACTTCGAATATATTTCCCATTCTCACATAGAGGCAGTAGGCACCTCGAGTACTTTGGTGAACGATCGCTCAGAAACGGTTCAGGATAGGTTCCTGGGAATGTCGGACACCGCCGTCCCACACCGTTCTAAGGCGATTTAGGCTATCCAAAAGCGATTTAGACCTTCCAACATATTCTTCATTCTCACATAGAGGTACTAGGCACCTCGAGTACTTTGGTGGACGATCGCTCAGAAACGCTTCACGATAGGTTCCTGAGAATGTCAGAAACCGTCATTCCACACCGTTCAAAGGCGATTTAGGTTATCAATTTGGTCCTCGTACCACGTGTAGAAGCAGTAGCTACCTCCTGTTTTCTGGTAGACTACCTCTCAGAAATACATCAATATAGGTTCCCGAAAATGTCAGAAATGGTCGTATCACATCGTGTAAAAGCGATTTAAACCTTCCAATCCATTCTCGTGTATCGCATAGAGGCAGTAGGCATTCGAGTACTTTGGTGGACGATCGCCCAGAAACGGTTCACCATAGGTTTCTGAGAATGTCGGAAACCGTCGTCCCACACCGTTCAAAGGCGATTTAGGCTATCAATTTGGTCCTCCTACCACGTGTAGAAGCAGTAGCTAGCTCATCTCTTTTGATGGACTACCTCTCAGAAATACTTCAATATAGGTTCCCGAAAATGTCAGAAATAGTCGTATGACACCTTGTAAAAGCGGTTTAGACCTTTCAATACATTCCCCAATCCCGAATAGTGGCAGTAGGCACCTCGAGTACATTGGTGGACGATCGGTCAGAAACGCTTCATGAAAGGTCCCTAAAAATGTCACACATCGTCGACTCACGCCGTAAAATGCGATCTAGGTTATCCATTTGGTACTCCTATCACGTATAGAAGCAGTACCTACCTAATGTCTTTTGAAGGACTACCTCTCACAAATACTTCAATATAGGTTCCCGAAAATGTCAGAAATGGTCGTATCACACCGTGTAAAAGCGATTTAAACCTTCCAATCCATTCTCGTGTATTGCATAGAGGCGGTGGGCATTCGAGTACTCTGGTGGACGATCGCTCAGAAACGCTTCACGATAGGTTCCTGAGAATGCCATAAACCGTCGTCCCACACCGTTCAAGGGCGATTTAGGCTGTCCATTTGGTCCTCCTAGCACGTGTAGAAGCAGTACCTACCTCATGTTCTTTGGTGGACTACCTGTCAGAAATACTTCAATATAGGTTCCCGAAAATGTTAGAAATAGTCGTATCACACCGTGTATAAGCTATTTACACCTTCCTGTTTATTCTTCTTTACCGCATAGAGGCAGTAGGCTCCTCGAGTATTTTGGTGGACGATTGCTCGGAAACGCTTCTCGATAGGTCCCTGAGAATGTCAGAAACCGTCGTGCCACACCGTTCAATGGCGATTTAGGCTATGAGGTTGGTCCATCTAGCACGTGTAGAACAGTAGCTACCTCATCTTTTTTGGTGGACTATATCTCAGAAATACTTCAATATATATGTTCCCGAAAATGTCAGAATTAGTCGTATCACACCGTGTAAAACGATTTAGACATTCCAGTTTATTCTCCATTCTCGCATAGAGGCAGTATGCACCTCGGGTACTTTGGTGATCGATCACTCAGTAACGCTTCACGATAGGTTCCTGAGAATGTCAGAAACCGTCGTCCCACACCGTTTGAAGGCTGTTTAGGCTATCATGTTGGTCCATCTAGCACGTGTAGAAGCAGTGGCCACCACATGTTCTTTGGTGGACTACCTCTCTGAAATACTTTAATTTAGGTTCTCGCAAATGTCAGAAATAGTCGTATCACACCGTGTAAAAGCGATTTAGACTTTCCAATTTATTCTCCTTTATCGTATAGAGGCAGTAGGTACCTCGAGTATTTTGGTGGACGATCGCTCGGAAACGCTTAACAATAGGTTCCTGAGTATGTCAGAATCCGTTGTGCCACACCGTTCAATGGCGATTTAGGCTATGATGTTGGTCCACCTAGCACGTGTAGAGCAGTAGCTACCTCATGTTCTTTGGTGGGCTACCTCTCATAAATACATCAATATAGGTTCCCGAAAATGTCAGAATTAGTCGTATCACACCGCGTAAAAGCGATTTAGACATTCCAGTTTATCCTCCATTCCCACATAGTGGCAGTACGCACCTCAAGTAAATTGGTGAACGATCGCTCAGAAACGGCTCACGATAGGCTCCTGAGAATGTCAGGAACAGTCGTCCCACACCGTTCGAAGGCCATTTAGGCTATCATGTTGGTCCATCTAGCACGTGTAGAAGCAGTACCTACCTCATGTTCTTTGGTGGACTACCTCTCTGAAATACTTTAATTTAGGTTCCCGAAAATGTCAGAATTAGTCGTATCACACCGTGTAAAACGATTTAGACATTCCAGTTTATTCTCCTTTATCGCATAGAAGCAGCAGGCATTCGAGGACGATCGCTTAGAAACGGTTCACGATAGGTTCCTGAGAATGCCGGAGACCGCCGTCCCACACCGTTCAAAGGCGATATAGGCTATCAATTTGGACCACCTACCACGTGTACAAGCAGTAGCAACCTCATGTTCTTTGGCAGTCTACCTCTCAGAAATACTTCAATATAGGTTCCCGAAAATGTCAGAAATAGTCGTATCACACCGCGTAAAAGCGATTTAGACCTTTCAATATATCCTCCATTCCCACATAGTGGCAGTAGGCACCTCAAGTACATTGGTGGACGATCGCTCAGAAACGGTTCACCATAGGTTCCTGAGAATGTCAGAAACCGCCGTCCCACACCGTTCAAAGGCCATTTAGGCTATCATGTTGGTCCATCTAGCACGTGTAGAAGCAGTAGCTACCTCATGTTTTTTGGTGGACTACCTCTCAGAAATACTTCGATATAGGTTCCCGAAAATGTCAGAAATGGTCGTATCACACCGTGTAAAAACGATTTAAACCTTCTAATCCATTCTCGTAAATCGCATAGAGGCGGTAGGCATTCGAGTACTGTGGTTCACGATAGGTTCCTGAGAATGTCAGAAACAGTCGTCCCACACCGTTCAAAGGCGATTTACGCTACATTAAAGGTTCCTAAAAATGTCACAGATCGTCGTCTCACACCGTTCAAAGTCGATTTAGGCTTTCAATTTGGTCCTCCTAGCACGTGTAGAAGCAGTAACTACCTCACGTTTTTTGGTGGACTACCTCTCAGAAATTCTACAATAAAGGTTCCCGAAAATGTAGGAAATAGTCATGTCACACCGTGTAAAAGCGATTTAGACCTTCCAATTTATTCTCCTTTATCCCATAGAGGCAATAGGCTCCTCGAGTATTTTGGTGGACGATCGTTCGGAAACGCTTCACGATAGGTTCCTGAGAATGTCAGAAACCGTCGTGCCACACCGTTCAAAGGCGATTTAGGCTATGATGTTGGTCCATCTAGCACGTGTAGAACAGTAGCTACCTCATGTACTTTGTTGGACTACCTCTCAGAAATACATCAATATAGGTTCCCGAAAATGTCAGATATGGTCGTATCACACCGTGTAAGAGCGATTTAAACCTTCCAATGCATTCTCCTTTATCGCATAGAGCCAGGAGGCACATCGCTCAGGAACGCTCACGATAAGTTCCTGAGAATGTCAGTTACCGTCATCCCACACCGTTCAAAGGCGATTTAGGCTTTCAATTTGGTCCTCCTAGCACGTGTAGAAGCAGTAACTACCTCACGTTTTTTGGTGGACTACCTCTCAGAAATACTTCAATAAAGGTTCCCGAAAATGTAAGAAATAGTCATATCACACCGTATAAAAGCGATTTAAACCTTCTAATCCATTCTCCTTTATCGCATAGAGGCAGTATTCACCTCGAGTACATTGGTGGACGATCGGTCAGAAACGTTTCTTGAAAGGTCCCTAGAAATGTCACAGACCGTCGTCTCACGCCATAAAAGGCGATTTAGGTTATCCATTTGGTCCTCCTATCACGTATAGAAAACAGTAGCCACCTCCTGTTTTTTCCTCAAGTACTTTTGTGGACGACCGCACGGAAACGCTTCACGATAGGTTCCTGAGAATTCCACAAACCGTCGTCTCACACCGTTCGAAGGCGATTTAGGCTATGATGTTGGTTCACCTAGCACATGTAGAACAGTAGCTACCTCATGTTCTTTGGTGGTCTATATCTCAGAAGTACTTCAATATAGGTTCCCGAAAATGTCAGAAATTGTCGTATCACACCGTGTTAAACGATTTAGACATTCCAGTTTATTCTCCTTTATCGCAAAGAAGCAGTAGGCATTCGAGTACTTTGGTGGACGATCGCTCAGAAACGGTTCACGATAGGTTCCTGAGAATGTCAGAAACCGCCGTCCCACACCGTTCAAAGGCGATTTAGGCTATCAATTTGGTCCTCCTACCACGTGTAGAAGCAGTAACTACCTCATGTCTTTTGATGGACTACCTCTCACAAATACTTCAATATAGGTTCCCGAAAATGTCAGAAATAGTCGTATCACACCGTTCAAAGGCGATTTAGGCTATCCATTTGGTCCTCCTAGCACTTATAGAAGCAGCAATTACCTCATGTTCTATGGTGGACTATCTCTCAGAAATGCATCAATATAGGTTCCCGAGAATGTCATAAATCGTCGTATCACACCGTGTAAAGGCGTTTTAAACCTTGCAATCCATTCTCCATTATCGCATAGTGGCAATAGGCACCTCGAGTACATTGGTGGACGATCGGTCAGAAACGCTTCATTAAAGGTCCCTAAAAATGTCACAGATCGTCGTGTTACGCCGTAAAGGGCGATTTGCGTTTTCCATTTGGTCCTCCCATCACGTATAGAAGCAGTACCTACCTCCTGTTTTTTGAAGGACTACCTCTCAGAAATACTTCAATATAGGTTCCCGAAAATATCAGAAATAGTCGTATCACAACGTGTAAAAGCGATTTAGACCTACCAAGATATTCTTCATTCTCACATAGAAGCAGTAGGCACCTCCACTACTTTGGTGAACGATCGCTCAGAAACGGTTCCCGATAAGTTCCTGAGAATGTCAGAAACAGTCATCGCACGCTGTTCAAAGGCGACTTAGGCTACCAATTTGTTCCTCCTACCACGTGTAGAAGCAGTAGTTACCTCATGTCTTTTAATGGACTACCTCTCGGAAATACTTCAATATAGGTTCCCGAAAATGTCAGAAATGTTTGTATCATACCGCGTAAAAACGATTTAGACCTTTCAATATATTCTTCATTGCCACATTGTGACAGTAGGCACCTCCAGTACATTGGTGTGCGATCGGTCAGGAATGCATCATTAAAGGACCCCAAAAATGTCAGAGATCGTCGTCTAACGCCGTAAAAGGCGATTTAGGTTATCCATTTGGTCCTTCTATCACGTATAGAAGCAGTAGCTACCTCCTGTTTTTTGGTGGACTACCTCTCAGACATACTTCAATATAGGTTCCCGAAAATGTCATAAATGGGAGCTTCACACCGTGTAAAAGCGATTAATACCTTCCGATATATTCTCCATTCTGGCATAGAGGCAGTGGGTACCTCGAGTACTTTGGTGGACGATCGATCAGAAACGCTTCACGATAGGTTCCTGAGAATGTCACTAACCGTCGTCTCACACCGTTCGAAGGCGACATAGGCTGTCCATTAGGTCCTCCTACCACGTGTAGAAGCAGTAGCCACCTCATGTTCTTTGGTGGACTACCTCTCAGAAATACCTCAATATAGGTTCCCGAAAATGTCAGAAATAGTCATATGACACCGTGTAAAAGCGATTTAGACCTTTCAATACATTCTCCATTCCCGCATAGTGGCAGTAGGCACCTCGGGTACATTGGTGGACGATCGGTCAGGAACGCTTCATTAAAGGTCCCTAAAAATGTCACAGATCGTCGTCTCACGCCGTAAAGGGCGATTTAGGTTATCCATTTGGTGCTCCCATCACGTATAGAAGCGGTACCTACCTCCTGTTTTTTGAAGGACTACCTCTCCGAAATACTTCAATATAGGTTCCCGAAAATGTCAGAAATAGTCGTTTCACAACGTGTAAAAGCGATTTAGACCTTCCAAGAAATTCTTCATTCTCACATAGAAGCAGTAGGCACCTCCACTACTTTGGTGAACGATCGCTCAGAAACGGTTCACGATAGGTTCCTGAGAATGTCAGAAACCGTCGTGCCACACCGTTCAAATGCGATTTATGCTATGATGTTGGTCAATCTAGCACGTGTAGAACAGTATCTACCTCATGTTTTTTGGTGGACTGCCTCTCAGAAATACTTCAATATAGGTTCCCGAAAATGTAAGAAATAGTCATGTCACGCCGTGTAAAAGCAATTTAGACCTTCCAGTTTATTCTCCTTAACCCCGTAGAGGCAATAGGCTCCTCGAGTACTTTGGTGGTCGATCGCTCAATTATGCTTCACGACAGGTTCCTGAGAATGTCAGAAACCGTCATCGCACACCGTTCAAAGGCGACTTAGGCTACCAATTTGTTCCTCCTACCACGTGTAGAAGCAGTAGCCATCTCATGTCTCTTAATGGACTACCTCTCAGAAATACTTCAATATAGGCTACCGAAAATGTCATAAATGGTGGCTTCACACCGTGTAAAAGCGATTAATACCTTCAGATATATTCTCCATTCTGGCATAGAGGCAGTGGGTACCTCGAGTAATTTGGTGGACGATCGTTCAGAAACGCTTCACGATAGGTTCCTGAGAATGTCACAAATCGTAATCGCACTCCGTTCAAAGGCGACTTAGACCACCAATTTGTTCCTCCTACCACGTGTAGAAGCAGTGGCTACCTCATGTCCTTTAATGGACTACCTCTCGGAAATACTTCAATTTAGGTTCGCAAAAATGTCAGAAATAGTTGTATCATACCGCGTAAAAGCGATTTAGACCTTTCCATATATTCTCGATTCCCACATAGTGGCAGTAGGCACCTCGAGTACATTGGTGTACGATCGGTCAGAAGCGCATCATTAAAGGACACTAAAAATGTCAGAGATCATCGTCTAACGCCGTAAAAGGCGATTTAGGTTATCCATTTGGTCCTCCTATCACGTATAGGAGCAGTAGATGCCTCGTGTTTTTTGGTGGGCTTCCTCACAGAAATATTTCAATATAGGTTCCCGAAAATGTCATAAATGGTGGCTTCACACCGTGTAAAAGCGATTAATACCTTCCGATATATTCTCCATTCAGGCATAGAGGCAGTGGGAACCTCGAGTGCTTTGGTGGACGATCGCTCGGAAACGCTTCACGATAGGTTCCTGAGAATGTCACAAGCCGTCGTCTCACACCGTTCGAAGGCGATTTAGGTTATGATGTTGGTCCACCTAGCACCTGTAGAACAGTAGCTACCTCATGTCTTTTGGTGGACTACCTCTCAGAAATACTTCAATATAGGTTCCCGAAAATGTCATAAATCGTGGCTTCACACCGTGTAAAAGCGATTAACACCTTCCAATATATTTTCCATTCTGGCATAGAGGCAGTGGGTACTTCGAGTACTTTGGTGGACGATTCCTCAGAAACGCTTCACGATAGGTCCCTGAGAATGTCACAAACCGTCGTCTCACACCGTTCTAAGGCGATTTGGTCCTACTATCACGTATAGGAGCAGCAATTGCTTCATGTTCTATGGTGGACTATCTCTCAGAAGTGCATCAATATAGGTCCCCGAGAATGTAAGAAATCGTTATATGACACCGTGTAAAAGCGATTTAGACCTTCCAATATATTCTCCATCCTCGCATAGAGGCAGTAGGCACCTTGAGTAGTTTGGTGATCGATCGCTCAGTAACGCTTCACGATAGGTTCTCGAGAATGTCAGATACCATAATCCCACGCCGTTCAAAGGCGATTTAGGATATCAATTTGGTCCTCCTAGTACGTGTAGAAGCAGCAACTACCTCAGGTTTTTTGGTGGACTACGTCTCAGAAATACTTCAATATATCTTCCCGAAAATGTCAGAGATAGTCGTATCACACCGTGTAAAAGCGATTTAGACCTTCCAATTTATTCTCCTTTATCGCATAGATGAGGTATACGAGGGTGGATTGATAAGTTTCCGGCCTGACCAAGAAAAACAAGGTTTTTAAAAATTTTTTTTTTTTATTTCTCAACATAATCTCCTCCAAGGCTGATACATTTCTCATAGCGGTGTTCCAGTCTATTAATGCCATCTCTATAGACTGATTCGTCAAGCTCCTCAAAATAACCATTTACA